>NW_006921690.1:4158549-4209387 GCF_000298275.1 Orycteropus afer afer
TATATATATATATATATATATATATATATATATATATAAAGGGTTTAAAACAGTGTCAAGTGCTTAGTAAATGCTCCTCAAATGTCACTTGTTATTGTTTTCCTGTTCCTGAATGCCTCGGAGCCATGCCAGGATGAGCCCATTATCACTCAATTGACTTCCTGTGCTGCTCCTGACTAGGACTCCCATCCAAGGCCTGAAGGACAATACCTGGAAAGGGGCAGGGAATTGGCTCACAGCTAATAAAGACTTGGTTGTATTCTGAATTCACATCCATATGCATATCTGACTAAATGGAACTTTATCTAGTGCCTCTAATGTCTACTAGCTGAGTTTTAATGAGGAAAGTAGAACATATATTTTCCCCACAGAAAGCCCAAAGCCGTGCCTCTGGGAGACACGTGACCCCAAACAGAGCTTCTGCCATGGGCCAGCCCCATGTCTGAGCAGTGGAGACGGGGGGGCCGGGGGTCAGAAGAGAGAAGCTTGCCCAACTCTAGCTCCAAGCTGGGCCAAACCATGCTGGTTTACCAAGCAGTTCTAGAGAAGTAATTAGTCCAAGATGTGGATTGGACTAGAATTACCTTCTTTGGGCTGGGAGTGGAATCTGACTTCAGTGGACAATGTTGGTTTTATTCTACATGGAAGTTTTGATTTGGTTGTAGGCCACAGGGGCTCTCTGGAAAACGTCGGGAGCCATGGTGAGGGCCTTGGAGCTGGCACTGCAGAGCCAACCATGACCCTCCCAGAGAAATCCCTGCTGTGGGGCCACCACTTGATTGGGAAAAGGCTTGGCATCTTTGCAGGTGCCTGACGGTGCCACCCGCACCCCCAGTCCAGACCACAAGGCAGAGAGGTGTGAGCGGGCAACATGCCTTGGGGCAAGATCTATGAGAAGAATTAAGTTCAAGGGGGAAATTACCCCAGTAAACCCATACTTGGCTCTGAGCCCTGCAGTAGGCGGGGCAGGGGCAATGGAAGAATTTAGGGCTGAGGGTGGAAAACATTCTGGCCTCCCTTCTTGTGATCATCATCTTCATTCTCTGGCCCGTCCATTTGAGATTCCTTCCCTGGACTCCTGGGTGCTCACCGGTAGGGCAGGCCGGGCCTAGGGGTGATGGGGAATAGGGAAATCTCATTAGGACACAAGCCTGAGACATGTCGTCCTCCAGAGCTCTCCTAGTAAGGGCGCCAGTCAAACTGAGGCCTGGTTGTCCTGGGGCTAGACTTGGAGGGGAGGCTCAGGGCTCTGCCCAGCCAGTGATCCATCCAGGGTCTGCCTGAGTACTTGTGTCCAGTTCCTCTTGGCTGGTGCAGAGGGGCACATACCTGCTGGCCTAGGTACTCGCCCCACCCAGCTGGGGACAGAGGCACAAGGCCTACTTGTACCTGGCTGCTGGTCGCACGGCCTGTGGTTACAGGCTTGTTCCCCATCTGCCAACTTGACTCTCTCTCCAGGCCCCTGCCTACACCAGGGACGAACAGAGCCTGCTTTGAGCTAGAAATTGGAGGCGTTTCCTGTTCCATGTTGTTTAGACACTACTTATAGGACTATAATCCCAGTAAATCATAAGCTTGCTGAGTGGTGCAGGGTTTATTTTTTTTTCCAGGCTGCAAGGACCTCTTAAAACCAAGACCTTAAGAAGTTGATTCTTTCATTTATTTAAAGGGGGAAAAAATGGCTTTTGCAGGCCTGGGTCTATTGAAGAGCCTCCTGAGACCATTGGGTTGAAATAATCAGGTTCATCCATATGACTAATTTAGAGTGAGAGGCAGAGAAACTGGACTTCGACAGCTGTGTGGTATTGGTTAGGTTCAGTGCCACATGGCACTTGGGGTATGAAGGGGTTGCTTTTGCAGTAATTCTGGGCCCACCCCACCTCACCACCACCTAGGCCGTGACCCCCTGGATCTGAGTTTCTTGTCTTTGCCCTTTTCCTGGCTGAGTTTTTTGACAGCCAAGGCCGAGAGCCTGCACTGCGAGAAACAGTTTCCAGATCACACCTGACATAGTGGTTGCATTTTTCTCTCCTCTGTTTTTTGAGCTGGGATAGAGTGGGTGGTGGGCTGCTAGCTGGCAGGGTTTTGCAAGCTTTACATGTTTATCCTTGCTTGGAGTGAGAGTGAGGGGATTGGCTGGACTTTCAGACGCCTGGAGCTGAAGCATTTAAGAGGATCAGATTTCTATAGCCGTTTTTTGCTATTATGTGCTTTCTTTATCAACAGATACTAAAGTAGTAATTAATAATAGTTAAATTTATCGAAAACTTAGCCTGTGCCAAAGGCTGTGCTAAGCACCTTACATACATCCTTCCAACATCTTATGAGGTAGTCCTATTATTATTATTTAATTTTTTATTGCTATTTGGGTGCAATGTTGTAAAGCAGATTCATTTTATATTCAACAGTTCATTTTGTCTCCGGACACTGATTACAATCTTCACAATATAACACCTCTCCTCTTATCGCCCCCTCCCCCGTGGTTACCCCTCCCCTGTGTCCTTCTTACTGAGGTATTCTTATAGCCTGCCTAGCTTTCTCCCTGTACAAATGTTGCCCTTCTGATCTCCCATGGTTGACTGTTCTAAGGAGTGCATCTCCCTGATGTAGCTGTTTAGCTCATAGGCCCGTCTGTTGTTTGACTGAGAGTTGATCCACTGGAGTGAATCCATTTCCAAGCCTGAAGGGTGACTCAGGGCCATAGTCTCAAGGGTTTCACCAGTCTTTATCCGACCAGTAATCCTGGTCTTCTTTTTTAAGGTTTTGAATTTTTTTCCACATTTTTTTTGGCAGTCTTATTATTTATACCCACTTTGCTAATGGAGAAACCGAGGATAGGAAAGGTGAGGTAACTTGTACAAGATCACACAATTGAATTCACTGGACATGTACTGGATTCTACCCTAGGCAGCTTTCCTCTCCAATGTAATCAGTTGATCACTGTGCACAGGTCCAGGAGCTGTCACATAGAGTTGGGAGTAATAGTGAAAAGGGTTCTCATGGTAGAGAAAGTGTGGAAACAACCACTGTGAGCAATCTGCCTGAGGTTACAGAGCCAGTTCAGTTGCTTTGAACAAACCAGAACTTTCTGCCAGGAAGGGGTCTAGGATCCTCAGATCCCTGAGTAGGGTAGGTGAATGCCAGCTATATGACACTCTAGGATTCGCCAGACCTATTGCACTTGGGGCACAATCCCTGCACCCCCTGACTTTGGGATCTACTTCCAATTCCAGTTGCTACTGAGTCAGTTCTGGATCATGGTGGCCCGTGTGTGTCAGAGTAGGACTGTGCTCCCCAGGACTTCAGTGTTGACTTTTGGTGAGCAGATCACCAGGCCTTTCTTTCCCGGCACCTCTGGATGGACTTCAACCTTTTGGTCGGCAGCTAAGCACTTTAACCATTTGCACCAGAGGCTCTTTCAAGGAGTCCCCAGGGTCCAAACAGTTTTCCTAATATTAAGATTTGCCTTTTCATTTCATTTTCTCATGAGGATCCGGTGGCATTGTCCATTTTCCATTTGTGTGACATGTGATGATGTTATCACTCTGGTGGCTGATGGAATGTGAACTTGTGTGTTCATGTATTTTAACATTTTCTCAGTTTTAATTTCTGGTACGGTGAATATCGATATGTGTAACACACTTAAATAAAAGCTTTTTGAGGTCCTCAATAATTGTTCAGAGTGTAAAAGGTATCCTGAGACCAAAACGTTTGAGACCTTGCTAATCTGAATATCAGATCTAGCGAAACGAAAACTCAGAGGGCAGAAGGGCTGACCCACTCTGCCTGGTTCTGCCACTGCACACGTCGTTCTGACACTGACCGATGTGCAGCTGAGCTCAGCCTAAGGGGAGGCAAAAAGAGGGAAGCAGCCTTGTCCTTCAGGAGGGAACAGAAGAAAGAGACCTTGGGGACCGAGCAAACACCAGCCCTTCCCAGGATCCCTCCTCTGGGCCTTTTCAACCTGGAGTTGTGACGCAGCCATGGCCATTGCAAATGGGAGTTTTTACAGGGATTTTCCAGAAAGTCCAGTCATGTGGGCCAGCTTTTCTCAGCATGCCCAATGGACTAGAAGATATTATCAGAAAGGAAACAGTAGCCTGGGACCCACAGCTCTAGGGAAGGATGTTAATGAGAAAGTCCATGAATTGCTTAGTGGCCTTCCTAACTACCTTGTGCCTCTCTCTGCCCATCTTCGCTTCCCAAGGACACAGGCTACAGAGGTGGGCAGGCCAAGGAAAAAGGCCTGGAGAGCTCGCTTTGGGGCTGACTCAGCCTTGTTTGTGGATGGGTGGGCACCAGCCACCATCCCCAGACGGATAATCTTACTCTGAGGATTTCTGAGTATTGAGAATATTAATCAACATTCAGGAAACAGTACCCATTCTAGGTATTTTAAGCAGGAAGGGATATGATGCAGGGATTTAGCAAAAATCATTGGAAGGGCTCAAGGAGCAGGCTCTAGGCTGTACCTCCAGGAATGACTCCAAGAACAAAGGAGCAGGCTCTAGGCTGTACCTCCAGGAATAACTCCAAGAACAATACAGAACTGGTCCGTCAGGAGAGGGTCTGCTACCTCTAAGGCAGCCTCTGGAGCTGGGAGTTTGAGCGCATACCCTGGAGCTGCAGTTCAGAAATCTTTGCTGTTGCTTTCTCAATCTAAATCTAACTCTAAGTACCCAGGAAAGTGGAGAATGGACAGTGGGATGCTGTACTGGGCAGGGGGTACTGAGCTCATGCTTTCATGACCTGGCTTGCCAGGAGAAACAGATACAAAGGCAGCACAGCCGTGGCCTTTAACTCACATCTCTCTACTAGCTCGGATCTCCTGCACCTGCATCTTAATGTTGAAACTAATTTGCGTCCAGAACCCTAGCTGCAAAGGCATCTGGGCAATGTAGTTTTCAATTTTCCACCTCTCCAACTGAAACAGTAATATGGAGGCTAAACCAGCCAATCTTAGTATCCATCTCTTGAGGTTATCAGTACTGCATTTTTTCATGTGCCAAGTTCTAAGAGGCACAAAGCAGGAGAATGAATCAAGACACCACTTGATTAGACTTCATGATTTCCAGCGTTCCCCCTTGGATTTTCATAGTACAGCTTAGAGGTCTGGTAGCCATGCTTGGCGGTTTGTCCTGGCTCTTGGCCACAATAGAGAAGAATGACTGACAAATCCATGAATCATCTTTTTGCTTACACTTCAATCTCTAGCGCTGACAGTTTAAAGCCTTCCTCCTTGGATCAGCAGGACTACTGTATAGAAGTATGTCTCCGAGTTTGCCTTGTAATATAAAATTCAAATGCATTTGAAGGGAATTCAAATGGGCATTTATAATCAAGGGAGATCTTCAAAACAGATAATTTATGAATGAATTGCTGTTCTTTCCTAGACACAAGAGTCCCAATGTCCTACTCTGATGAGGTGACATTTATTGTTGTGTGCTTTCAAGTTGATTCCAACTCATCATGACCCTGTATGACAGAGTAGAACTGCCCCATAGGATTTCCTAGGCTGAAATCTTTATGGGAGCAAATCACCAGGTCTTTTCTCCTGTGGAGCTACCTGGTGGGTTCTAATCACCAACCTTTCGGTTAGCAACTGAGCACTTCAATCAGTGTACCACCAGGGCTCCTTGAGTCAGCATTATACCCTTGAAAATTACATAGCATTCTTTTCTGGGCAGAAGCATGAATTGGTCCTTAACTGAAAACTTGAATGTTTTCTGTTAAGTTACTGATGCTCATGCATACTTTCAGTCCTTCAGCAAACGTTTATTGAGAATGTATTGTGCCTAGGCCCCATGCTGGGGCATGTTCTGGAGAATACAAAGACGAAGATGACAGGAAGAAGGCCTTGTTATTGTTCTTGTCCTGAGGAGGAATATACTCTAGTCCAGCAGAGGAGACACATTGCTGGAAAAGGAAATTCCCGGGAATCTCTGAGCAGTTGTTGTTGTTTTTGGAAATGAGGGATGGGGAAAGATTTCTGGAAGGAGGTGGCATTGGAACTGAGCCTTAAAGGATGGATAGGATGTGGACAGGCAGAGGTGGACTTGGTTCATTCTTGTAAAGAGGCGGAAATGGGCAGGGAGGGCCCGAGAACCACGAGTGGCTGCTAGGCTGGTGTGTGCTAGTGACAGGGATGAGACAGGGCCGGAGAGGGGTAGGGGTATACACCCTTGATGGCCAGGGCTAGCGAGGCTTTCCTCACCCGGGGCCCCCTCCTCATGCCAATTAGTAGACTCAGTGAGCCGCTTCAGAGACTCAAACCCAGGTATATTTCTGAGATGACAAACCCAGGACATCAAAAATAACTTTCCAGATGAACCACCTTCAAGATCACATTATTTTGTTTGTTTGAAAAAAGCATCCTTTGCCCTCAGAAGAGAAGCATCTAAAACTTTAAAGATGACTCAAGCTTTTGGAGATCTGAGATAAGTGACCTAGCAGGCAGACTCAAGCTGGTTCCCTGTAGTTGATTCTCTTAGTAGCTGAGGAGAGAATGGAGGTCTTATTCATCTGATCAGACTTCCACTCTCCATGTCTAAGAAAAAGGTGGCAGTGGGGGCCCGATCAAGGACCCCAGGGCATCAAAGGCAGTGGGCGAGGTGGGGTGGAGGTCTGGCTCAGATTAAAAGGAAGGATGGAGGGCATCAAGAGGAACTGATGAACACAGGGAGGAGCTGGGAGGCTGTCATCAGAGAGCAGGCACTAGGGGCAGGTGCCAGCGCTGCCTCGTTCTGCAGCAGGACAGGGAGAAAGCTCCAGCTCTTCTGAGCAGAGCAGGCTGTCCATTGAGTCATAAAGCCTAAAACTGCCTGTCGGAGGCCTTACCACAGCAGCAGGATCTGTTGGACTGTGAAATGGTCTCCTGAGGTTCAGCAAAGGGAGACCTGCAGAACTGGCAGAGGACAAAAGGAAGCCTGCCCTCAATAGTGGCAAACCCCACGTCCCTGGATGAAAGAAGGAGCTGGGTGGAGAGAGGAAGGTCCTGGGAGCAGGCTGGGTGGGGGCCTGAGTGGCAGTGCCTCCGTGTTGCACATCGCAAGGGGGCACTAGTCACATTCCATGTGCATGGCACCCCCTGGTGGCATTTGGAATGTATTGTGAAGGGTGTCCCATGGAGTTTGCAACTCCCAGGCCTTGCTGAACTACCTCTCCCTGCTTCCTTCTAGCTGCCCCACGCCGTGGCTGTGGGTTCTTAGCTATTACACAGGCCCCCTGGGACTGTTCCTCCCAGGAGGCGTTGGAACCTGCACCCAGCTTTAGGCAACTGCAGCCTTGCACAAGAGTGACATAGAGCTCACTTCAGAGCAGGTTCTAGTTGAGAGAGGAATGGCTACTGGTTATACGTGTACAGTGTGATATGAATTGTCTAACTTAGCCTCATAACAGCCCTGAGAAATACGTGTTACCCCATGTTACAGACAGAAAATCGACACTCGGGGTGTTTGTATGTGGTGATAGACAGCACAGCTGCTAGTAGCAAAGCCGGGTTTAGAGACTTGGTGTGTTATAACCTCTGTACCCTAATGCAATCTCTCCCTTCTGCCAAGAAGTGCCTTTTGCCACTTCCATGGGTTGGCAAACTCCTTCTTTCATTGGCCAGCTAAGGGCCTCAGGTTGTGCTCTTGTCCTGGCCCATGACAAAGATTCTGTGGAATGGGGGACAAACCGAGGTATCTGTAAAGAAAAGAGTCAGGTTTCCTCCACACCTGACAGACTGAGGGTCTGGAAGCTCCTGTTACGTGGTGATTAGCCCACGTGGCCCTTCTCTCAGAGCCATTCTCCTGCTGCCCTCCTCAGAGAACCTAACCTCCTCTCCACCCCTCACAGGCCCTTCATGCTGCTGCCCCCACTGATGGAGTGGATGCGCGTGGCCATCACGTATGCAGAGCACCGCCGCAGCCTCACCGTGGACAGTGGCGACATCCGACAGGCGGCCCGGCTGCTGCTGCCTGGCTTGGACTGCGAGCCCCGGCAGCTCAAGTACGGCCCTGGGGAGGAGTGGGAGGGAAGGCTCTGGCTTCCGTGTCAGCCCTGGCTACCCCTCTGCCCCTTCTCTTTGAGACTGGAAGAGAATCAGAGAGCAGGGCTACAGCCCTTTGAGCTCTTGTAAGGACGTCCTCTGTGGATGCCAAGCCTGAGTATTGGCGCTCATCTCTTCTGGACCTTGGCTGCTTTCCCATGCTTCTGGTTCAGTACACAGAGCCAGACACATGTTTGGATTTGGGCAGGAGCACTCACACAGTCTGCCTCTCTGGGATATTTCGGGGGTAAAGACAGGATGTGGGCCCACTCTTTCCTCTGTCCTGTAATCGCTACCATTTTCTTGAACACTTGCTGGGTACAGGCACTGTGCTGAACCTTCCTCTTTGCAAGCTTTATCTGGGTACTCATGACAACTTTTGAGAAGGGCTATAATCCCCATAGTGCAGACGAAGAAACTGGTGACCAGATTAGAGAGGAACATGCCCACTAAGCTCACTAAGTGGCCAAGCTCAAATTGCAGCTCAGATCTGAGCACAGCCCCCAAGCTTGTACTCTTAAAAAAAAAAAAAAAAATACATTTTATTGAAATATTATTTATGTACAGTGAAATACACAAAACTAAAGTGACCTGAGTCAATGTATTTCCCAAGCCTCTACTCTTAATTTCTTCCCCAGACTGCCTCTCTTGCATTAGACTCATCTGACATTCTCCCAGAGAGGGTTCCCTCTGGCCACCTTTGGCTTGTGGGAGCCTTACATCTTCCCAGACCTCGGTTATGACCTTTTCTGTCTCCATGCCATATGGTTGAACTTTGTTCTGGGATGTGAACTTTCTGTACTTTGGCCCGATCAAGTATTGGAAGACTGCAGCTGCCTGCTAGAAATTTGTAGCACACCCCCTATAGATGCAGGTTTGATCTGGTAGGTTGAGTTTATCACAAATGGGATTGAGGGCCACTCTCCACTGTCTCTTTAGTACTTCTGAGCCTTACCAGGAAGTCCTGAGGAGAGGAGAACGTAGAGCCAATGCAAGAACTCAGCCACAGAATCATCTTATAGACTCAAGTGCAGCCTTCTCTGTGCAAGAAGTACCCAGCCAAGTGCTGAGGCAAAAGCCTGGGCTGGCCCTTCTTCCTCCTCAGAGCAGTCCCCAGTGGATTGCTTTAGATGGGACCATGTTTGCTGCAGTGGCAGCTCCAATGAGCTCAGAGCACTTCTTTCTCCCCCTCTCTCTCTCCCTCTCTCTCTCCCTCTCTCTCTCCCTCTCTCTCTCTCTGTGTGTGTGTAGAAATGAAGAGCATGTGTGCCTCGTTTGCAGATGTTCCCAGCTGAGGCAGGAACATGATGAACCCGGTCACTGCTGACTTGTCAGTAGTTCACAGCCCTCCCCACCTGCTCCATCCTCACTCCACGCATCCAACGCAGCACATCACATCTCGTCTTTTTGAGGGCCAGTGTCCCAGCAGAAAGAGTCCATGCTCGGTCATGCTTATGCACTTCTGTGTCTCTTCTGGGCAGGCCTGAATGTTGTTTCAGTTCCTTCCGGAGACTGGACGCCAGAGCAGCTACTGAAAAGTTCAACCAGGATCTGGGTTTCCGCATGCTCAACTGCGGGAGGACGGACCTCATCAACCAGGCCATTGAGGCCCTGGGGCCAGATGGGGTGAACACCATGGACGACCAGGTGGGTGCTGAGAGCCCCTCGATGCCAGGCTTATGACCAGAGACAGCAGCTTACAGTTACCAGAGTTGGTGGCAGGGCCCCGTCTGTCTTAAACTTAAGACTTGCTCAGCTCTGTGCTTTAAGAGGTGGGCTGCCTCCTGATTATGCCCTGCCTGTTTGGACAGAATGTCTTGGAGACTTTCCTAGACTCCCATGGAAGACTTGTGACGTGGATTGGGCTTCCCCTGCTGGGAGGCTGGAGGCTGTCCTGCGTGGTGCCCAGCTGGGAAGGAGCCCGAGAGGCAGCTTGCAAACTGCTGTGGATAAGAATCGCTGACACCTGTATGAGAGCAGACTGTGTGCCAGGCACTGTGCCAGGCTCTGGGATCCAGCAGAGAACAGGGCCCATAGAAACCCCTGCCTTCATGGAGCTAACATTTTGGTGTTGGGAGAGGACAAATAATAAAAAACATAGACATGTGGTGCACAGAGCACATTAGATGGTGTGAGGTCATAAAGAGTAAATAAAGGAGGAGGAGGAGGGGAAGTGTTGGAGGTGGTTTGCAATTTTAGATAGAACATAGCTTGGGTTGTTTGTTTCTGTTGTTTTATTTTCACTGTGACGAGCAAACATTTAGATAGCACTTATTGTGTTCCAGGCATTGTCCTAAGTTCTTTCTGTGAATTAACTCAATCCTGACAGCAGCCCTAGGATGCAGGTACTATTATTCTCCCCATTTTATAGATGAGGAAACTGAGCTACATAGAGGTTGTGACTTACCTAAAGCCACACAGCTAGTAAGGGACAGGGCTGGACAAAGAATCTAAACAATCTGACTCCAGGCTTTTACCCATGATGGAATACTCCAAAATATGGAACTCATACCAATTTCTGTATTTGCCATGTTTTATAAGTACTTACTGTGAGCACCGTCTTCCCACCCAGAAGCACAGGGGAAGTTAAATATCAGTCACAGGGTTAAAGAGCGCTCTCAGATGGCAGCACAGTGTAGGTGTGATGAGGCAGGTGACCCACATGGCCAGGGCAGACTCTGACCAGCCAAGGGTAGGAAGGCTACTAGCTAGAGGGGGTTTGAGCCGAGCCTGACGGTTGGGCAGGACTGGGGGTGGGGAAGACAGTCCAGGGAATGGGGCTGATGAGGGCAAGAGCATGGAGGTAGAGTACTCGGGCATATGCTCGGATGTGGGGATGAGCTGAAGGGAGGCTCTCACAGGGCAGCAGGGATGGGCAGGCAGGTGGTCAGAGCTCCCAGAGTCCTCGGTCAGTGCAGGTTCCCGGGCCTCTCAGTAGCTTCCATCCTGGTGGAGTCTTTGTCTTCTTTCAGCAGTGCAATGGGGAAGCCCCTAGATGTTAGCTGCAGGCAGACCAAGGTTTTTGTCCACCACATAAGAGCTGAGGCGTCTTGAGAAAGCTATTTTCCAAGCCTCAAGGCTCCTCACCCCTAAATGGACCATGACAGTACATGCCACATCAGGATTTTTGTGAGAATTTCGCATCTTGCATATAACAGGTGTTCAGTAAATATTAATTCTAGTTTTTATTGTGAATATGATGATCATCAGGACCTTGGTGGTGCAATGGTTAAGCACTCAGCTGCTAACCAAAAGGTCAGCAGTTTGAACTCACCTACCAGCTCCATGGGGGAAAAGACTTGAAGGTCTGCTCCCTTAAAGATTACAGCCTAGAAAACCCTATGAGGCAGTTCTCCTGTCATATGACTCTGCTGTGAGTCGGAATCCACTCCCCACCTCACAACCACATCATGATTATTATCCTGAACCCTGGCAGTCAGCCTCTGTTTATCTAGCCTCCTTAGGTGTCTCGGGTAGGGATGGGACAACATAAAAAAGCAGTTGCTCCTGACAGGGCTCATAGCCTGTTTTAAACTCTGAATTGTGTACAGATGTTGGAGAAAAAAATGAGTCAAATACATGCAGAGAGGAATAAAACAAAGCCAAATTCTCACTGTCTTGAAGTTGGCTTTTCTCTTAAGTGCTGGATGCTGTTTGCTCCCTAAGCCTTGGTATTAGAATGGTCTGTGAGTAAACAGCCGTCGTGCCCATGATTAATCTCTGGCCATTTCTTTATCTCTGGACGCTAGGCAAGGATTTATGAGGTAAGAAGATCTTGTCGACACACAAAGAACCCAATAAATATCATTGCAGGGCTCCAGACAGATGTGTGCGGGCTCCAGCTGTGGACTAACACTTTCCACTGCTGCCTTTGCTGTTACTGGCTGCAGAGAGCCATCCCTAGCCAGGGAGGGAGCTCTATCCACCTCCCAGTAAACTCTGGGAGGGAGGGGCCTCAGCTCATGGAAGAGCTCTGAAGCGCTCAGTAGCACAAGATGTTAAAATCAAAGACGTCATAAAGCACAGACTTCACGAATCGGGTAGACCTGGTTCCAGTCTGAATTCTGCCCCTTGCTAGCTGTGTAAGCTTGGGCAAGTTAATTCACCTCTCTGATCCTCATCTTTAAGATGTGGATAATGACGTCGTCAGCTGCTGTCGAGCTGACTCTGACTCATGGAGACCTATGCGCAACAGAACAAAACACGTCCTGGTCCTGCGTCATCCTCACGACCACCGGCGTGTTCAGGTCCATTACTGCGGCCTCACTGAGGGTCTCCTTCGCCCTCCCTGGCCCTCTGCTTTACCAAGCATGGCCCCCTCTAGCATTTGGTCCCTCCTGGTGCTATGTCCAAAGCAGGAAAGTCAGTGTTGGGTGTGGCCCATGAGGTTGGTTTTGTTTCCCTTTTCATAGTTTATTTTTGTTGTTGAGAATACACACAGCAGAACTAACACTAGTTCACCAGTTTCTACGTATGCGGTTCGGAGATGCTGATCCATTCTTCAAGCTGTGCAGCCTTTCTTGCCTTCCTTTCGTATGGTCTGCATTGGCTAACTTCCAGAAATAGATCATCAGGCCTCTTCCAAGTCTGTCTTAGTCTGGAAGCGTCACTGAAACCTCTCTGCCATGGGTGACCCTGCTGGTATTTGAAATATTGGGGGCATAGCTTCCAGCCTCACAGCAACCTGCAAGCCACCACAGTAGGTCAAACTGACAGACAGTTGGGTCAAACCTGTTGCCGTTAGATTGATTCCAACTCAGAGCAACCCTGTAGGACGTAGTGGAACTGCTCCATAGGGTTCCCAAGACTGTCAATCTTTATGGAAGCAGACTGTCACATCTTTCTTCTGTGGAACGGCTGGTGGGTTCAAACTGCCAACCTTTTGGTTAACAGCTGAGTGTTTAACCACTGTGCCACAAGGTCTTCTTCCATAAAGCCTTAGAAATCCTATGCGGCAGTTCTATTCTGTCCTTTAGGGTTGCTATGAGTTGGATTCGACTGATGGCAATGGGGTTTTAAGAGGTAGTTACGTTGTTTCCAGTTTATAGATAAAATAAGGCACAGAGATGTAACTGCATTTGCACAAGCTTTATAGCTGCCAGTGGCAGAACTGACCCTGGGGTCTGACTGCAGAGCTGTGCACTTCACTGCTCTGATGTCTGCCCTGCAGACCTTGTGACAATGCTTCTTTGGGGTCCCATGTCCAGTGGGCCTAGGAAGGGCAGGCTGGTCGAGCACAGGGCCCAGGAGAGTTCAGGATGAATAGGCAGGCAAGCAGGAGCCCCAGACCTGTGGTTTTGGGGCGGAGGTCTTTGGAGTACGTGTCGGCATGTTTTGTTTCCAGACAATTGAGCATCTGCCTTGGTTCACGCAGGGCATGACGCCGCTGATGTACGCCTGCGCTGCTGGGGATGAGGCAATGGTCCAGATGCTGATCGACGCCGGAGCGAACCTGGACGTCCAAGTGAGTCAGTCCAGAGAGCTGCGCCCGGCTCCTCAGCCAGCCCGACAGCACCGAGGCCTCTGTCAGCCGTGCGGTCGTTGGCACAGTTGAGGGGATGGCTCTCAGAGGGCTGGAAATGCAAGATGCAGAGGGATCACTGTTAGCAGAAAGGATTTTCCTCAAGATTTGAACTTCAGCTGAGTAGGAGAATGCCTTGATTCTGTTTCTTTAGCACCGTTCCCTTTCTACCAACCTGATACCCAGCCATCCGCTCCATCCCTAGTACTTCTGCCTCTGCCTCCCTGGGAGACATAAAGTGCTCCTTCTCTGCCATCACCTACTGAACATCCACTCCTTTCAAGCTTTCTCCACACAGGGTTCCAGGCAGACATTACCAATCAATTATAAAAGCCACCTGAGTTGAATCCTGTTGGCCATCCCTTCAGGGTACTCTCCCCGCTCAGGTGCCTGTGTCATCCCTCCAGGAATGTCACCCACCCAGGATACACTGATCATTTGTGGCATTTTCCAGGTTCCAAGCAACTGCCCCAGGCACCCATCGATCCACCCTGACAGCCGGCATTGGACCTCGCTGACGTTTGCTGTGCTGCATGGACACATCTCTGTGGTCCAGGTAAGTTTCTGCCCTGGCTGCAGCTTGCTCCCAGCTGCCAGGTGGGCTGGGCTCCAAATATAGCCCCACCCCTACCCGCAGCCTCTTCACCTGAGTGACCAGCTGCCTCAAATTAGAGGTACAAAAGTCTGCACTTAAGGCCTGGCTCACCTGGTGGACAGGACACGGATCCACCTAGTGTGCCTCAGGGAGAGGCATTTACTGTAAGGATAAACCAAGCCAAACCCACTCACTACCACTGAGTCGATTCCAAGTTAGAGTGATCCTTTAGGGCAGAGTAGAAGTGTCTCATAGGGTTTCTAAGGCTGTGAATCTTTATGGAAGCAAGCTGCCTCATCTTTCTCCCATGGAGTATCTGGTGAGTTTGAATCACTGACCTTTAGATTAGCAGTCTAATGCTTTAACCACTGTAGCACCAGAGCTCCTTACTGTAAGGGTATGTGTGGAATTTCAGGAAACAGGGCTCAGGTCACTGAAGGCTCCCTGCTCCCTCTTGGCATCTCAGTTAGTGCCCCACATGCTGGAATCTCTGCAGGTGTGCTCAGTGTTCTCCCCTACGACAGCCTTCAGACCCTTCAGCTTTTCCTGTTCCCTCATAAGTTCTACCTCAGTGCTGGCCCTGTATCATGGCATCCTTCTGGTTCCTTCCTTCTCCCCATTTCCTAGTTCCTGAGAGAGGTCTCAGATTGGCCTAGCTCCCCTTTTAAGCCCAGGCTCATTGTTGCCCACCTTGGCCCAGGTGGCTGTGGCTGGCATGAGGCTGGAGGTGGCTCAGGCTCAGGAAATAGGAGTTGTAGGTAGAGTGATTTCCCACCCCAGCAGGGCCACCAGCCCTGTCACCACGCAACTCCAAGCTCCCTCACGCCTCAGGGTCAGTGCAGTCTGTATGATTGCGTGCCACTCTTGCCTGAGAGTTCATATAATGTCCTCACTATCCGCTACATGGCAAGTTCTGTGAGGGCAAGGGAACATCTCTGGTTTATCATTTTCAACCCAGCACTGGCACATAGTAAGGACTCGATGAATGGTGGTTATCCACTGGGCTGCCATATTAATTAATTAATTAACACATTTCCATTCATGCCCAACCAAGGGTTGAGTGTTTCTGAGCAAAATACCAACCTTAGCCCAGACTGGGCCTGGAGGACTTGTCTGGACCAGTGCCCATTTTCACCCAATGGGCAGCTTCCCACCTCCACCACCTTGGCACCGGCATTGACCAAGGTGCCAGAACTAGGTCCTGGCTGACAAGAGTCTCCAGGCAGATGGAGACTTCCCTGCTCCCCTGTTCAGCAGTGGAGGCTGAGAGATCCCAAGCCAACCTGTTCGAGCTGGATTCCTCATACTTGGTTTCCAGGCGAAGGCCAGGCTGGTGGTTCTCCTAGACTGCCAACCACAGGCTCTGAAGAAGCCTGGACTCCAGGAGCCTGGGAAAGGTGGAAGGCTTCTCCCTTCCAGAGTGGCCAGGCAGGAAGGGTGAGACAGAAGCTGAAAGTCACTGCTTGATTAATGGGAAACCCCACCCCTGCTCCAAGGCAAAGCCAGTCCCGGCCCAGCCAGGAACTACTTAGTATCTGTTAACCCTGTTCCCTGGAGAGGCCTGTACTTGGAGGAATAGAGAAAGGCCCCAGCCCCAGGAGGTTGGATGGTAGTCCAAGTATAGGTAGCTCATTGAACCTGTCTCATGCAAACCCTAAAAGCCACTGTTATCGAGCCCCTCCAGTGTGCTGAGCATTGTTTCATTTAAAGCCCAATAATACTGCAAGGCAGACCTACAGATGAGCAGGATTGAGGCTCAGAGAGTTGAAGTGCCTGCCCCAGGTCACTCAGTGTTTGATGGCCAACATTTGTACCCAGATCTCATTGACTCTGACACCTGTGCCTTCCTCATTACCTCTGCCACCTCCCAGAGCCTGTTCTTCCCTGTAGATTGGGAGTGATATTTTCTAGTCTTCATGCATTCTTTGGAAGGTCACTGTAGCTAATTCATGGGACAGTGTTTGAAAGAGAGAAATAGCTCAGTGATCCCCACAGCTTAGGGGATTGGTCCAGGGCCATGAGAGTGAAGTTGAAGATTCTAGAAACTTTAAGTCCTGGGTGTAACGTGCAGTTCCAGGATCACAAGCTCTGTCTTGGTCACATGCCTGGAGAGACCAAAAGGCCCCCTCCCTTGAGACCTTCTACTGGCATGCGCCCCACACTCCTGCTGTGCTGAGTAGTGTCCTCCTCTTCTGTGCCCCTGGCAGTTGCTGCTGGATGCTGGTGCCCACGTGGAGGGCTCGGCAGTGAACAGCGGGGAGGACAGCTATGCAGAGACACCCCTGCAGCTAGCCTCTGCGGCTGGTAGGTACACCACTGCCCTGCTCCCCAGTCATCTCCGGGCTACGAGGCTATGACGGGCCCCTCCCCACCATGTTGCCACTGTCACCACTACAAGATTGGTTGGGCCTGTAGCTGGACCCCACAACACACACGTACAGACCCTTGTGGGGAGCTCCTGGACCACTAGAGGGGCTTTCCCTCACCTCATCCATCCATATTTCTGCCAATCACAGGGCCAAAAAGAGGGTGTGGGGAGATTAGGACAGGGAGGGCATTCCCTCTGGAAGCCCAGGGGAGGGGCCATAGTGGCTGGACACAGCCAGCCCTCTTCCTCCCAACTCCCTTCTGGGGTCACCCCTGTTTCACCCCCATGAAACACAAATGAGCATGGGGTTTATTTCCTTCCAACCCCCAGAGTCTGGAGACACCCTCTGGTTTCCCTTTCCCTTTTGGCTTCTCCATCAGCCACCTTCTTCCTCCTCTTGGCACCCATGCACTCTGTCTTTCAGGAAACTATGAGCTGGTCAGCTTGTTGCTGAGCCGAGGCGCTGACCCCCTTCTCAGCATGCTTGAAGCCAATGGTATGGCCTCCTCCCTCCATGAAGATATGAACTGCTTCAGCCACTCAGCTGCCCACGGCCACAGGTACCCACCATGGTGTTCAGCCCTATGTGGTGGTGGGGGGAGCACCAAACAGAATCTCAGGGCCCTCCATTTGCCAGCCAGGAGCGGAAGAGTTAGACCTGGAGATCTCTCTAGAGATAGGGAGCCTGTGTGTGAGTCAACCAGAAAAATGGAAGTCCCCAGCCAGCAAGGAGCATGAGATCTTGGAGGCCTGGAGGCACATTGGGTGGGTAGTTGGCTGGATGGGTGGGTGGGTGAGTGGTAGGTTTGTTGGTTGATTGATCGCTGGGTTGGTTAGTTCAATGATGAAATCTGTGACTATTGATTTTACCTGGTCCTAATATGGCACTCTAATATGGTCCTAAAAAAGAGTTCTGTTGGTGTAGTGCCTAAGGCATTGGACTGCTAACCAGAAGGTTGGAGGTTCAAACCCACCAGCCACTCCATGGAAGGAAGACTAGGCAATCTACTTCCGTAAAGATTTACCGCCTCGGAAACCTAGTGGAGGTTGCTATGAATCTAAATCGACTTGATGGTGGTGATTTTAGTTTAATATGGCACCATCATTCATTTAGTCAGTTATTAAGTCAATAGTTAATAAACACCTTTTATGGGAAAGACACATTACACTAGATTCTCTAAAGAGGTACAGCCCCTTCCTTGAAGGAACCCACAGCTTAGAAGGGGAGACATCCATGGACACTTTTAGTCTGTGATAAATGTGTGCCCCAGCCTTGGCCAGTTAGAATAAAGCTCCCCGGAGGAGGTGTTGCTTGCTCAGGGCCTTGAAGAGGAACAGGTTTGCCAGGTAATGGTGTGGGGCAGGCGTTTCAGGGAGAGAGGAGGGGCTGTGCAAAGGCACCGAGGTGGACAAGTGTGCCTGGGAGCACAGGGCGCTTGCTGTGATTACCCTCAAACCAAGCCTGCTTCTTCTCATTCTCACACAAAAGCAGCCAAGCCCTTGGCTGCCAAGGCCATGGTTCACTGGGCAGTGATCTTAGGAATTCTCCATATTCCTGTCTGGCATTTTTCTACCCCTTCAGAGTGGAGGGGAGACAGCAGGGCAGAGAATCAGGGAGCCAAGTCTTAGTCTGTGAAAGATGCTGGGCCCTGGTTTGTCCAGGCTGCTGAAGCAGACTCAAGTGACCACTGGGGGGAACTTCTCCGAAGCAGCAGAGTGAGAAGACAGGGACAAGTCTGAGGCTGTCTGTCACCTGTCACGCCGGGGCTCAGGCTGAGCCACAGTGGAGATACAGAGGCTCTCCAGGCCTGCGGGAGAACCAACAGGTGCCTCGGGTCTCTCCTGAGATCCTCGCAGAGCCAACCCTGCTGCTGGTCGTGAGCTGCACAGGCCTGGTTCCTCCTCCCGTGCTCCAAGCCTCAGCTTCCCCAGGGACACACAGGGCTATTGAGGGACACAGGCTCTCACTGCTGGGCTTCTGTTGATCCTGTGCTGTCTGCATTCCTCGTGGCTGGTTGTTAGAGTAGGTGCAGAGGGAAAGGCCACAGTGGAAAAGCCTCTAGTGTCCCTCACTCCTGCTCCTGCTGAATGCAGAGTTGGTTTATAAAAATAGGCTTGTTCATCAGAGACCTGTGCAGAAGCACTGAGGGGCCAGAACTTGTCCTGCCAGGCCCTGCTCTGACTTGGTATTCCTTGTGTCTGGCGCAGGCTGTCCCTTCCTAGCTGTGTCTGCACCATTCCAACAGAGTGCCATGTCCTTGAGGCTCTGGCAGAGCATAGTACAAGAACTTAAAGCTAGATGGAATCTTCTCAGGGATCTGATCCGGAGGCAGCAAATGCCGCTATTGCCCCGTCCCACACCCTTGGCAGACATCACACATTGATCTCCGCACTCATTCACATTAACTGAGCTCCAGTGTTGAATCATTTTAAAGAGTGCACTGACACTGCCCGTAAGATGAAATAGATTTCTCTCTCCTGATGTGGCCATCCTTCCATTTCATAGATCTGGACAGTGGGACTTAGCGAGGCCCCATATTGCTTCCAGGCCAACCTGGGATTATTGCCTGGGTCTCCAAAGCCCAGGGCAAGCCCTCCCATGTTCCCCATAAGACTGTCTGCTCTGCAGCTGCCCAGGGCCCATCTTAGGACCAAGCACTTCCTGATGGTTGGCAGTGGTCCTCTGATGGCCTCAGCGTGCTCCTGGGACTTCCACGCAGCATATGGCCCTGCGGTGAATAAGCTCCTGGCAGCTCTGCTGGAACCATGACCTGCTCCCAGAGCAGATGGTGGGCCTTGTGCTGTGGGGGCCAGGCCTGCCCAGTGGGTGTGACGGGCAGCAGAGGGTGAAGCCAGAACCATTAGGCAGCACTGGGGGGCGGGGGGGGAGAGGGAAGTAGAGAAGGGGTTACTAGAAGACAGAGGAGGGGCTGAAGGGGAAGGACAGGTGGAACCCCATGTGCAGCCCCTGTGCCTGCAGCCATGAGTGCATCCTCTGGGTCCTCCTCTGCACCTCTGCCACCCCAGCACCCACACCCCCGTCTGCCTCCGTCAGCCTCCGTCAGCCTCACCATTCCAGCCTATCTCACGTGCCCCTGCTCCAGGCCTCCTTCATCCATCAGCACCCTGTGCTTTCCCCAGGGACCCTCAGTGGCCTCATTTGAAACTGTTTGCCCACCTTCTTCCCTCCCTCTCTGGAGCCCGAGACCTTTGGGGCAGGAACTGTGTCCAGTTCCCCATCACAGTCTAGTGTCTGAATCAAAGTAGGTGCTCTATAAACATGCCAAATAGCACATCAGCAAGTGGAGGAGCCGGCGGCAACCAGCCACCTGGAGTGACCTGGACAATGAGTTTGGCTCCATGGCACAGCCAGGCCGCCGTCACAGGCAGTGGGAGGGACGGGGAGATGGAGGCAGAAGAGCAGGGCTGCTGCAGAGGAGGTTTAGCACCCAGTGTGCACAGAACCCAGCCTGTCAGCACAGCCATCGCAGAGCCCCAGGCACGAGATGTGACAGAGCCGGCTTGGGCTTGGAGCCTGAGTCCTGGGTTTGAGTCTGCACTCTGGCCTGTGGGGCCTTGGGTAAGACGTATCCATTGCCTATGAATGGCAGTGCTGGGGGGCGGTAGAGAGGCTCCCCTAGGCCTAACAGAACTGTGTGGGGACATGGCTCAGTCCAGTCTGAAGTTCTGTATGGTCCTCACCCTCATGAATGGAAGAGAAACAAATCAGTATTTACTCAGCATGCACTGTTTCAGACGCTTTGTCATTGTTAGTTGTTATCAACTCAATTCCAACCCAACCCCGTGTGTACAGAGAAGATCTGCTCCATAGGATTTTCAAGAAGCAGATCACCAGGCCTGTCTTCTGAGGTGGGTTTGAACCACCAACCTTTCAGCTGGTAGATGAGTGCTTAACTGTTTGCACCATTGAGGACTCGCAGACACTCTGCAGGTGTAGAAAGGGCCACATTAGGAGGACTGCTGTGTGTGTAGCTCTGCAGTAACGCCCTCCTGTTAGCCTCACAGTATCCCAGGGAGGTGGTGCTGAAGGTCTGCAGCTGCCAACGAGGCAGCAGTCAGGGTTCAGAGAGGTCAAACACCCACCCAGGGTCACACAGCTAGGGCAACAGAGCCTGCTTGGCCCCAAATCCCAGGATTTCTCAACAAGACCAGGATGCTGAAGGGAGGGCTCACCTGCACCTGACCCTGCCTTGCCCAGGGGTCTGGGATGGGGCTGCTGGGAGCCCTGACTTGGTCTGTCTGGGCGGGAAGACCACCAACCCTTGGAGCGGTACTCTCCCTTGGGGCTGCTGGGTACCAGCTCAGTGGTCCCTGCCTGTCGTGGGGACCTCTGGCCTCACGCTCCTTGCACCCTGGCCTGCAGAAACGTCCTGAGGAAACTCCTGACGCAGCCACAGCAGGCCAAAGCGGACGTCCTGTCCCTGGAGGAGATCTTGGCTGAGGGCGTGGAGGAGAGCGATGCATCAAGCCAGGGCAGCGGCAGTGAGGGGCCCGTGCGGCTAAGCCGGACCCGCACGAAGGCCTTGCAGGAAGCCATGTACTACAGCGCCGAGCATGGCTACGTGGACATCACCATGGAGCTGAGGGCGCTGGGTGAGGCCACGGAGTCTGACTCCTATACACACCCTGCTGCTGTTCAGCAGGTCAGAGGAGGGCCAGGGCCCCAAGGCGACACAGTCCACGGGCAGCTGAGCACAGGGCAGAGACTCAGCCCATCCAGGCCTCAAGGTTGACACCTGGCTGGGATGCACCTGCAGGAGATGCCCTAAGCATCTTAGCAGTGAGGTCATCTTCCAGCCATCTTTCCTCTCTTGTCAGAGGGCGTGGCCCCGAGAATCATAGCACTGTGAGTCAGCACATCTTCGCTCTTTGGGTCTAGAAGTCCACACTTTCCTTGTCCTCCTGGGAGTCTAATCAGACAGACAGACAGACAGACATGGATCAGATCCCAGCTGGTTAGCTGCAAGTCACGTAATCACTCGATTCCCTCGTCTCTGAAACGGGTTTGGTGGTGATGATACTTATGAAGAATGTGGTGGTGTCACTTAAAGCACGGAGCGGTGTCTGGCTCACCGTGAGCCCTCATATGAGAGCCATGCTGTTATTATCACAGGGCACGACACATGGACCCCCAGGGCTAGGCGGAGAAGGCAGGAGGTCACACAGGAGTCAACCTCAGTGTTCCTTGCTGTAAATCGGGGACATTATTACCACCTACGGCGAACCGAGAACGCTAATAACTACCTCGGCTAGTGTGCCCCTGGGGAATGCCATTCATTGGTTTTTTAATCCATGGGGAGGCTGGGGGGTAAGAAGATCCTCTAATTGCCAAGAATATTACTAGTTTTTAGTCATCGACTTTGCAAAGCAATATAAATTACCCGAAATCCCCACTGACACACTTTGGGAAAGTGGTAAGCAGTAGTTATATCCACTGACAGAGACTAGCATGCTAGTGAGCTGGGTGCAGGGAAAGCCCTCATGCGATGGGACAGGGCTTGTTTCAGGCGTCCAGACCAGGGTGGGGGCATGTGTGTCCACCTGGCCATCCCTCCAGAATTAATGAGTCTTCCCCATCAAATAGTTCCAGGGCCCACCAGACAGTGGGGCGGGTGTATACACTGGACCCCTTGAAGGCCCCCAGGCTGAGCTTGTATGTGTTCAGAGTTGGGGTTCCCCAAGCTTGGGATGAAGCCATCTGTCCTATTCATCTTATTAGAACTGAGGGTCTGTTCTGCCCTGTCAACAAGGCCTGAGAGAATGAAATAAAGCTCTCAACCCATGGCTATGCTGCAAGGCCACTTGGCAAGCAGGAAGGGGTGGTGGCTTGGGGGTGGCTGAGTACCGAGAGGACTGTCACTGCTCAGCAGGCATCAAGTGCTAAAGGGGGCCACACAGTGTGGGCATAGAGTGTCCACAAGATGACTGACTGCCCACCCATCTTGGGCTCAGGTGTCCCCTGGAAGCTGCATGTCTGGATCGAGTCTCTGAGGACCTCCTCCTCACAGTCACGGTACTCGGTGGTGCAGAGCCTCCTGCGCGACTTCAGCTCCATCAAGGAGGAGGAGTACAACGAGGAGCTGGTGACCGAGGGCCTGCAGCTCATGTTCGACATCCTCAAGACCAGCAAAGTGAGTGCCGCCCAGCAGCTGCCCAGCTGGGCCCAGAGCCCACAGCCCTGACGCACACCTGGGCAGACACACACAAACACATCGACATCCCCCATATACACACAGATGCCCACCCTCCATACCAGACTTGACTGCCTGGCTGCACAGGGCCTGGACCCTGGGTTTGTGGGACTGGAGCCGGGCCCAAAAAGCCATTGTGGGGATTCAGTTATAAAGGAGTGGGCATCTCTTGCCAAGCCACATCCGGGAGAAGCAAAGGACAGTGGCTGCTGTAATCCTGGCTGGGACTTGTGAGAGGACACAGCTGCAGCTGTGAAGCAACAGCCATGGGCTGAGCTAGTGGCCTTCTCTGCCTGCTTCCCCACAGAATGACTCTGTCATCCAGCAGCTGGCTGCCATCTTCACACACTGCTACGGCGGAAGCCCTATCCCCAACATTCCTGAGATCCGGAAGACGCTGCCCGCCAGACTAGGTGAGGGCACCGCCCAGCCTGCCCCTTCTCCTTGCCCCTCCTCACACAAACTCCGTGCTCTCACTCTGTGCCGTTCTGTTCGCTCTCTCCCATTTTTGCTCTTTTCCCATTTCCCAATGCCACAACCCTTGCCTTGGTTTCTCTCTTTTTCCCCTTTGTACCGCAGTGGTTAAACATTTAGCTGCTAACTAAAAAGTCAGAGATTAGAACCAACCAACAACTTTGCAGTAGAAAATCCTAGCAATCTGCTCCCATAAAGATTGTAGCCTAGGAAACCCTAGGGACGGTTCTGCTCTGTCCTGTGGGGTCACTGTGAGTTGGAATCAACTCAATGACACACACTAACAACCACCACCCCACTCCCCATTCCGTACCACCCCCCAAGTCAGTGTGTAAAGGACTCTGGGACTAAATCCTCAGCCGTTTCATATCCTTCTCATCCCTTTTTGTACAGATCCGCACTTTCTGAACAACAAGGAGATGTCAGACGTGACCTTCCTAGTGGAAGGAAAGCTGTTCTATGCACATAAAGTCCTGCTGGTGACAGCATCTAACAGGTAGGCAGCCTTGGATAACAAAATCCCAGCCCTGGACAGTGGAGCCCTCGTGTGTTATTGGTGAGATTGTAAAATGGTGTAGCGCTTTGGAAATCACTTTTGCAGTTCCTCAAAAAGTTAAACGTACGATTACAATATGAACCACCAACTTCACTCCTAGGTATATACACCAAAGAATTGAAAGCAGGGACTCCAAGAGATACGTGGACACCAATGTCCATTGCCGCATTAATCACAGTTGCCAGAAGGTGGGAAACAACATTCATCTATCCATAACAGAGGAATGGATGAAGTTAATAGGGTATATCCATCGAATGGAATATCACTCAGCCACAAAGAGGAACGAAATCCTGATACAGAGTACCAATGGATGAACCTTGAAAACATTCTGCCAAGTGATAAAAGTTAATCCCAAAAGGAAAAATACGATAGAATTCCACTTACATGACACATATAGATAGGCAAATGTATAGGAACCAGTCCCTGGAGGAGGATATTATGCTAAGGAGAGGGTCAGTGAGAAAGGGGAAGACCCTCAACAAGAGGGGTTGGCACAGTGGCTGCCACAGCGGGCTCACACAGCTACGATGCCGGGATGGTGCCAGGCCAGGCAGTGTTTCATTCTGTTGTGCATGGGGTCACTATGAGTCAGAACTGACCCGATGGCACCTAACAAGAACACAGAGACCAAAGTTAATTAGTGGTTACCAGGAGGGAGGGAGAGTCATTGTTTCTAAGGGTGATGGAAAAATGTGGATACCAAGTGACAGACTTGCTGAGGAAGAACAGCAGGCAGGGGCTGAGAGCCGCCCTTGCAGCCCCTGCCCCTTGGTCTGTAATCGTATCAACAGAGCCCCTGCTGTCCCCACAGGAGGGCACTAAACAGGTCTGACAGAGCAGAGATGTAGAAATGGGACCCAGCGTTCTCAAAGACGAGCACTGAGGTGTCGTTTGTTCTGGTCTAGTTACTGCTTTTGATTGTTCGGAAACATAGTTGTTCTGGAATAGGAGTCAGTTCTCTAGCCACAGATGTCGTGGTGACTCATGTGGAGGGCAGCCAGGGACAGATGGGGCTTGGCCCAGCTGTCAGTCCAGGATGATGTAAAATGTCATTCTCCAAGAATCATTTTGGGAGCACGGGGATAATTTTTTAAAATGCTCCATCTCCCAGTCACCTGAAACGTGATGGATGGGGCCGTCACAGCCACCGTGATGGAGTGCAAGTCACTCAGAGACCTGCTTTGTCTCATCTCCTCTGGTCCAGGTTTAAAACCCTCATGACCAATAAATCAGAGCGCGATGGTGACAGCAGCAAGACCATCGAGATCAGCGACATGAAGTACCACATTTTCCAGGTGCGTGGCTCTCTCGGGTGTGCAGCACTCTTCTTGGTGGGGGTGGCGGGGGCGTCTCCACCAGAGCCCCGCCCTTGCCTTTGTCTGTCTGCATTTGGAAGCAGGCTGGTGAGTTGGGCAGACAGCTTTCAGTCAGTGGGAATCTTCCCTTCCCCAGCCCCCCTGTGTTTTTGCTGAATCAGTAACCAAGTTAGAACATCCAGTGTTTTCCCTGTGCAAAAAGCCAGCCTCCCTGCTATGGGATGATAGCTTCAGAACTGTCTCATTGGTCCTGAGCTCTAGCTCTAGTTCTTCCTGGAAAAAGTGGTCCAGGCAGGCTGACAGACATGTAAGGGACACACCTGTTCTGGTTACCTAGTGATGCTCTGACAAGAGTATACCACAAATGTGATGGCTTTAACAAACAGGAGTTTATTCTTACAATTTGGAGGCCTTAAGTCCGAGTTCAAAGTGCCAGACTGGGTGAAAGCCCCTCAACCTTGGGGTCCAGCTCTGCCTCCTGTTCCCGGCCCACTGGAGCTAGAGGCTCTTCTTCACTCAGGCAGCTACTAGCTGCTGAAGTTGCCAAGCCCAAAGTTAAAAAGGCACAGTCCCGATATTACCAAATCACATGGCAGGCTATTAACCCAAGTCCACTGTAAGTCCCATGGTGGGCAGAGCATGGCAGGCTGCTGAACAATGACACGGCTACATTCAGGGTTCAAGGTGCCATAAGCTAGACACCATTCCCAAAGCTGCTGCTTATAAACAGGAAGCAGACCACATACCCAAAGGCAGCTACGTAGCTGCTCACAGTAGATTCCACCATGGAGTTGATTACCAGTCTCATCATGGAGAATACTACATCCAGCTGCCCAGCCACTCAACCAGGCCCAGCCAAGTTGACACAGAAACATAACCACCCCAACACCGTACAGGTGTGCAGGCCCTTGCTGCTCAAAGCAAGGCCCCAGCAGCCTCGGCATCACCTGGAAGATGGCTGGAGATGCAGAATCTCGGCCATCCCCATCCTCCTGCACCAGGATCTGCATTTTATTAAGACCCCCAGGTGTGCCATGCCCACGGTGCAGTGTGAGAAGCCCTGGCATTGGCAGCCACTCCCAGGCACCAAACCCTAGCCATGCCAGCCAAGCAGAAGAGGCAAGATGAGCCCATCCTGGCTGTGGAGACGAGGGTCCCGTCCTTTAGTCTCTTAAGTGTTATGAAACATAGGAGGTTATGTGGTCGAACCTCCACAGGATGGCCGCCAGTCAAGGCAAGCAAGGTCTCGAGGAAGGGAGCTGGCTGGGACTCAGCAATGCCCCAGCTGAGAGCTTTCTGGAAAGTGGCAACAGCAGGTCTCCAGGCTGTGAAGTAGGCTCAGGGCCACAGACCTGACCCTTGGGGGCTTGGACTGAGGCCAAGAGGCAGCTGGTAGGTGGTCCTGGACTCACCTTGTCCAGGAGTGGTTTGTGACCCACTGGGAACATCACAGAATCCAGAGCCTCACAGAAGCACAAGAGCCGTCGCCTGACATGCCACTGGTCCTCTCTCATGCTCTTTGTAGTACTGACTTAGCAAACATTTAGCAGGCCCCTCCTGTGTGCCAGACAGTGCTGGGTGCTTTGGAGAGGGGGAAAAAAAAAGTTGCCATCAATAAGAGTGTTTAAGGCATTTGCAAGAGCTCTGGTAGTGTAGTGCCTAAGGCATTTGACTACTAACCAGAAGGCTGGCAGTTCAAACCCACCAGCCACTTCCCGGAAGGAAGGTTGGGCAATCTACTTCTGTAGTGATACTGCCTTGGAAACCCAAAGAGGGGTCGCTGTGATTTGGATCCAACTCCACAGCAGTGAGTTTGGGTTGTTGGTTTTGTTTTGTTTTGTTTTTTGTATATGTAGATGAAGGAGGCTTGGTGGCATAATGGCTAAGTGCTTGGCTGCTAAACAGAAGAAGGTCAATCAGCCATTCCACAGGAGAGAAGACCTAGTGGTCTATTCTCTCCCATAAAGATTATAACCTAGGAAACCCTCTGGGGCAGTTACCCTGTCCTATAAAGTCACTATGAGTCAGAATTGACTCAACAGCACACAATAATAAAAATACCATATGTAGATTAGGAAATAGAGACACAGAGAAGTTGAGTAATTTTCCCAAGGTAACTCAGCTGGGAAGTGATCCAGGTTTCAAAACCAGAACAAGTGGAAAAAACAATCTGGCAGGTGAAGAAGGGATTAGACAGAGCATGACCGGAGCCAAGGGGCCAATTAGGAGACTGTTGAGGAATGCAGCTGAGTGACAGTGGTGACTTGGGCCAGGGTCATGGTGGTGGCATGGGAGGATGCCAGCCAGATCAAGTGGATGGAACTTGGTGACTGCTGGGGCCAGGAGTGTGGGGTGAGGTACAGGGTTCTGGTGGGGAAAACAGGCTGGGGGTGCCTCCCCTTCCTTCTTTCCTGCCCCTTGATCAACATTCACCAGGGAGCAGGGAAGCACTGGAAATCTTGTTTGGACAAGAAGGGCAAGGTCCAGGAGAGTTGGAGCATGGTGTGTGTGTGTTGGGGGGGGGGGGGAGGTGTCAGACTCAACGTAGGAGGCAGGTTCAAGAGGGGTGACAGGATTGGTGGCGAGTAGGGAGCACATGACATGGGCTGAGCATTGACCCAGCAGAGAGAAGGGGCCCAGCTGCCCATCAAGGTCACCTTTGCTCATCAGCAAGGGCAGAGGGCAGATGTCTGGGCCAAGAACAGCATTACAGTCCCTTGATGAGTCTTGGGGTTGTTGGGGACATAAATAAGGTGACAGCTCTAATATCCACAGCATGATAGCGCCTCTCCTCCCCCTGGGCCACCAGTCTGGCTGACTGTGCAGACCTCAGCCCGGACACTGGCCTTGCTCTGCCATTATCTGAGAGCATCACTCCTCACGGAATCTCTGGACATCTGTGCCTCCCTTGGAAGGGTCAACCTGGGGCCATCCTCCAGGGCCAGGACTTCCTGATAGAAACAAAGTTTCACAGCAGCCCCCAGGCCTCTTGTCAGCCCAAACAGTGCTAGGAGGGAGTCTAATATAAACCCGGCCCAGGGCAGTCTCAGCTTCCCCATCCTGGTCGGTTCACATCCCAACTGCCTGTGCAACCATTACTTTCTCATTCGTAGTCTCCCAGACCTGTTGGTGGGCACCGGCCCCTTCGCTCGGTCATCCCCATTTACCCGGGGCCAGGTCAGTGGGCACCAGCCCCCTCTCTGTTTCTTAGGTCCAATAATCTTTTGAAATCACTCCAAACTACAGGGAAAGGGCTACTTTTTTTTTTTTTTTTTTTATAATTTGTTTAAACTTGTTATTGTGATTTGGGAGAGAGTTTATAGAGCAAATTGGTTTTCCGTTCAATAATTCATACATACGTTGTTTTGTAACGTTGACTGCAGTCCCCACAATGTAATAAGACTCTTCCCACTTGTTGCCTGTGTTTGCATTTCCATTCCTCCCTTCCTGCCTTCTGAGCTTTATCCCCGGGCAGATGCTGCCCTTCTGACCTCATATTATTGATTGTTCTAAGGAGTGTGTACCTCCCTGGTGTTATTGTTCACCTATTGTTGGGCTGAAAGTTGAGCCGTGGACATGAGCTCAGTTCCAGGCCTGAAGGGTGTCTAAGGGTGAAAGGCCTATCTTTAAGCTAGAAGGAAAAAGGATACAGACAGGAAGGGCACGGTCCAGGAGGGTTCTGCAGGGCAGAGCATCCATGTTCCTGGGGGACGCACTCACCTCCCGAGAGCTGAATGTTCGAGCTCTCCGACCCTGAAGCTCAACCGCAGTGAGCCTCCAGCTTCCAGGGCCTTTATTGGCCTCCCCATGGGCCTCCTGAGGCTTGGTCAGCTTGGACCCCCAGCTGGTCCCTGTCAGTGGTGTCCACTCTCACTCACTGGCCTCAGGTGTGGTGCTGTGCTCCGGAGCCAGGGCCAGAAGGCCAAGTTGTTTACTGCAGGGAGGGTCCTCATCTCGCAGTGCAGAAGGGGGGATCCTTACTGTCCTTGTTTTCTGAGGAAACAAACCCAGAGATCTGGAGCAGCGCTCTCCCAAGGAACAATCGTGCACGACACATCATTTTAAATTTTTCAGTAGCCACATTAAAAAGGTACATGGAGAGAGCTGAATTCATTTTAAATGTATATTTTATTTAACTCAAGATGCCAAAATCTATTCTGCAGGTAACCAATATAAAAACGGTGAGATCTTTTATCCTTTTTATATCTTTTTTCATACTAAATTCAGACTAGCACCAGTACACCCACCCAAAGGCTGTGCAAAGTGAGTGGCTGTTGTATTGAGCAGCATACATCTTAGAGAATTACCAGGGTCACCTTCGATGAAACCTGGTCCTTTGGGTGGTAGCTCAGGAGCCCCACTCTGCCATACCACGGCACTATTACTCTGACCCCATCCCTGCCCCTGCAGTCTCAGTTCCTGGCATCCCATGCAGGGTAGAAGAAAACAGCAATGCCCTCTCCAACTGGTCCTGCCTAAGGCCTTCCCTTTCCTCAAGCTGCCACCCCATAGGCTGCTTGCTCTGGGAGGCAGATGACTGCATCTTGCTTGGGGCGGCCAGTTAACTCACCCCTGCCTGCCTGTCTGCCTGCCTGCCTGCCTGCCAGCTCCCTAAACAAGACTGCAAGCAAGTGATTCTGGTTTGACCCCTGTGGTGGTGGTTTCTCCTCCTGACCTTTCTGACTCTTAGCAACCCTGTAGGACAGAGTATAGCTGCCCCATAGGGTGTCCAAGCCTATAGTCTTTACCGGAGCAGATGTCCAGGTCTTTTCTCCCCAAGAGTGTCTGGGGAGTTCCAATAGCTGACTGCACATAGCAGCCGAGCGCTTACCCGTTGTGCCACCAGGGCTCCTCACCAACTTCTGTGGCTGCGCATGCAGTGAATTGACCTCAGGGAAGCACTGCAGATGGCTAGTGGGTTACCGACCTGCTCTGAGACACAGTGAGAGGCCGCCTCCCAGGCCAGGAAGGGGACCCGCAGGCTGCTACCACTGTATCCCTGGTCCAGACCACCGGGCTCCCTCTTGCCCAGGGTCTGCCCTGAGACTCCTTCAGCAGACTCTGGGGAGATCTGACCAGCCCACTCCTAGCCCTATGCTTCTGTCCTGTATGGCCCCTGGGTTCCTAATGCTGCTGTCTGGACAACTACCCACTTGATGTACGATGCAGGGCGGAATGAGTCAAGGCATGGGCCCCACCCAAGGCGACAGATGGGCACATAGTGAGTAATTATAGGGGGTCCAGATAAGCCAAGTCCCTGGGTGGCACAAACAGCTAAGCTCTGGACTCAAAAAATAAACAGACTCACTGCCATTGAGTTGATTTTGACTCACAGTGACCACCTTTGGGTTTCCAAGGTGGTAAATCTTTACTGAAGTAGATTGCCCAGTATTCCTTCTGTAGACCGGCTGGTAGGTTCGAACTGCCACCCTTCTGGTTAGCAGTCAGATGCCTTAAGCACTATGCCACCAGAGCTCCTTAAGCACTGGACTACTTACTAACCAAAGCATTGGTTATTCAGCTCCATCTGGAGGGGTCTCAGAAGAAAGGCCTGGGAGTCTGCTTCCGAAAAGCCAGAGCCTTTGAAACCCTGTGGAGCAGTTAGTTCCCTCTACATGCGTGGGGCACCATGAGTTAGAACTGACTCGACAGCAACTGGTTTAGGTTTTGTGTTTTGTTTCACACAAGCTCCAGAGGGGCTGCGGAAGGCTACAAGAGCCTCCAGCCCCTTTGGGGGAGGCAGCAATTCCAGCAATTCCTGGAGTGGGAAGCCCATTTGTTGGACACAGGGCGGTTCCCTTGTATCCCAGGGAGCCCTAGTCCTGCTCCTCCTTAGGCCCTTTGGAGCCTCTTCCAGCCAGAGGGCCTGGCTCTAACAGAGCCCAACTGTGCTGGCTGGAGCCGCAATTTCTCACGCAGTTGCCAGCTCCTTGCTGGGGCGATTTCTTCAACCAACCAGAGAGAATTGCTTTTCTTTTTCTAACTGGGAACCTCACTACGCTCTAGCAGATGGCAGCGTGTATAACTTAGACCTCAGCTGCACTCAGGTTAGTTCCCCCTTCCTGGAGATCCCAGGCCTCCAACTCCTGAGAGCTCCAAAGGTATCTTGGCCAGTCAGCGAGGTGGTTTGGGGGCCCCATGCTTGCTTTCCAAGGGAGATCTCAGCCCCGGGTCAGAGTCATGCCTCTCACCTCCACATCAGAGCCTGGAACAGGAGAAAAGTCGAGGAGACCCAGTAAGACTGCCATCCCCCCAGACCAGCCCCTGCGGCCCCACATTGAGAGTGTAAGTGTAAAGGGGCATGAGCAGTGTGGTGTCTGGTGTGCTGTAGGAGAGGGCTAGCATGCATGGTCAGGGGCTCAAGCAACTTGTGCCAGGAGGTCTGTCCTCCTTGGCCTCAGCTTCCCCATGGGCGAGTAGTGTCTTTTCTCCTGGGCTCATGGGGGTTGCTCTAAACAAAACAGAATGTTTATGGATTGTTGAATGGAAAACCAGTTTGCCCTGTGAACTTCCACCCAGATCTGTGAACTTTCACCCAGATCACAATAAAAAGGAAACAGCCCAAAGCCACTGCCGTCGTTGATTCTGACCCATGGTGACCCGTGTGTGGCAGTGGGACTGCTCTGCGGGGTGTTCTTGGCTCTCATCTTTACAGAAGTAGATCACCAGGCATCTTTTCCGCAGCACCACTGGGTGGGTTTGAACCATCGACCTCTAGGTTAGCAGACAAGTGCAGACCATTTGTACCACCCAGAGACCTGTAGTTGTTGCACCACCCAGAGACCTGTAGGGAGCTCTGGTAGCATAGTGGCTAAGGCACTTGACTGCTAACCAGAAGGCTGGTGGTTCAAACCCACCAGCCACTCCTCGGAAGGAAGATGGGGCAATCTACTTCCATAGTGATACTGCCTCGGAAACCCAAGGAGGGGTTGCTATGAGTTGAGTCTGACTTGACGGCACATAACAACAACAACAACAGAGACCTGTAGGGTTGTTAGGAGGATGAGAACGCAAGTGCTCTGGCAGGAAGCTTGTCATGTGCTGTACATGCAGGCAGTTGGAAAAGAGGATCCCAGGACTGCCTTCCAGGGTGGATTTTTGGGAAAGCCCTAGCTGGAGCAGGGGGAGTAGGGGGTGCAGGCCAGTGCCGAGTTGTGGAGGTGTGCAGATGTCAGTGGGGAGGGCCAGGTGAGGACCTGTGCTGGGGTCTGTCTGGGACTCACAAGCCTCTTCATGCTGTAGATGATGATGCAGTACCTGTACTATGGGGGCACAGAGTCCATGGACATCCCCACGGCTGACATCCTGGAGGTGAGTGTCTGGCTCAGGCCTCGCTGGGCAGAAGGGAGAGGAACAGGAGCCCTCCACTCAGATGCCCCCCCTCCTTCACTCTGTACTCCACGTCTCCCCAGCTAAAGACACCAGCCAGGACCCCACTCTCAGAAATGCAGCATTTGGAGTGACAAGGGAGGGCAGAAGTGTAGCCCAGCTGGGTCCTTTCTCTTCCTCTGGCAAGAAGGGCAGTTGTGAAAGACTGCAGCATGGTGTGCACCAGCCAGCCATGATGACCACACCAAGGGGCTTAGTGAGGGATGCCCTAGTGGGGACAGCAAGGCCTGAGAGGATCAGAAAGTGGCCAGGCTCTCCACTGCCCTGCACCCCTCCATAAAGCACAGCCCCACTTCCAGACTTGCTTAGCTGGCCATAGAGATGAAGTTTACATCTTAGAGTGGAAGACCTGTGGTGGCAAATACCAGCCAGCATCTGTTACCATTCTCTGACCCCTCAAATACCCCACGTGCCCAGAGCAAAACGAACCAGCGTCTCTCCCTTCTGGACTTGAGCAGCCGGTGGGCTGGTGATTGGAGGAAGCAAGACCCGAGGCTCCCTGCAGTGTTCTGTTCCAGCCAGGGCCTGTCAGCAGGCCCAGCACCTAAGGCCCTTTGCCTCCTTCCCACAGCTTCTGTCTGCAGCCAGCCTGTTCCAGCTTGATGCCCTGCAGCGGCACTGTGAGATCCTGTGCTCCCAGACCATCACTGTGGAGAGCGCCGTGAGCACCTACAAGTATGCCAAGGTGAGGCCATGGGCATTTCCCACTGGGCCTGGGCCCCATTGTGGGAGCTCTGAGGGGCTGGAAAAGTACGGGTGGGCAGTTGGCTTTGAAGAGAAGTGTGGCTGAGGAAGGGCAGGGAGCTCCCCTAGCAGCTCTGGAGTGGAGCTTTTGCGCTGGGTAGGTCTCATTTGCGTTCCAGCTCTGCCACCTCAGGCCGTGGGATCTCGGGTGAGACCCTGAGCCTCCCAGAGTCAGATCAGTTCCACCAGCACAAATACTGATTTTTCTCCCCCCACTGTCCCACGCGGTCGTCCCCATCTCAGCCATCAAGCGGTGTTGTCATCTGCCCAGTTGCTCAAACTCCAAACTTAGGACCCTTATCTGACTTTGTCTTCTACAGGGAGGCCCTCTGCCTCCACGGTACTTTGTCAGTCTCTTCCGTCCCTCCATCTCCACTACTCCAGTCGGCCATAATCCTTTCCATGCCTCTGTTAGCCTGGCCTTTCCACTTCCCAGCTTCAGCCCTGCAATCCAGAATGTTCTTTTAAAAGTACAAAAGACTATGTCCTTCCCCTACATAAACCCAGCCCCTTCTTGTGCTTCCAGGGATGGGGTACCACCACACACACCCCTTTTCAGCCTCCCTGTATCCTCTCCCATCGCTGGCCTGTGCTCAGCACTCCCAGCTCATTCCCACCCAGGACTCTTGTGAAAACCACTCTCCCTGCTGAGCTCCAGTTTCGCCAGGCCCCCTGCCTACCCACAGGTTGCCTACCCACAGGTCACTGTCTCACTACCTCATGCCCCACTTTGATTTCCTCCACAGCATCAATTCCAGGCTGCAGTCCCCTTAGTTACGGCTCGTCGGGCTCTGTTTGCCTCCCTGTACTAGAACATACCAGCTCTACAAGAGCGGTGCAGAGACCTTGACCTCAGAACCTGGCACAGAAAGGGCATTCAGCATTAGTTAAAAGTTACTGAGCATCTACCATGTGACCATGCAGGTGCCGGGCCTTGTGTGGACTCTGGCCACCCAGCACTGGTCAGCCCCTTTCCCCAGGCCCTTAGTGACAGAGCTCCCAGTCCAGGGAGGAGGAGAGCCATTTAACAAAGTCATCACTAGTGTGATGCAGGCAGAGAAAGTGGTGTGGGCCAAGGATACGTCTTCAGTAACATTTCTGGTGGTACCGCTGGAATTTGAACCCAGATCGATCCAAGTCTAAGGAGATCTTACTAAAGGGATTCAGATAAGAGGCATTATTGGTTCAAGATGCAAAGACGGGGAAACGCCTCCCATGGGGTGAGGCCCATGGGTAATATTTGGGGGACAGGGTGGGCCAGGCAGGTTCAGGTGCGGCTGTGCTCAGGCTGCTGGCCTCACCGCCCCTCTCCCTGCCCCGCAGATCCACAACGCCCCAGAACTGGCCTTGTTCTGCGAGGGCTTCTTCCTCAAGCACATGAAGGCCCTGCTGGAGCAGGACTCCTTCCGCCAGCTCATCTACGGGCGCAGCAGCAAAGTGCAGGGCCTGGACCCGCTGCACGACCTGCAGAGCACCCTGGCCGAGCGCGTGCACTCTGTCTACATCACCTCCCGCGTGTGAGGGGGCCGCACGCACAGACGCTTCGGCCCCCCTGCTGTGGCTCTGTCTCTGGGCATCCCAGGAGCTGGGAAAGGGAGCCAAGGCCAGGAGCAGTGCAGGTGGGGGCATCTGGACCAGCTCGTAGCTGTGGACACATCCAAGATGGGGCCTCAGGTGGGCAGGAGCTGGTGGTGAGGCCCTCAGGGAACCAGACTCACAGGACTCAGCTCCTCCCTCCTTCCCCAGACACTCTTGCTCTTCTGGTGGTTGGCCTGCCCTTGGTGGGGCAGATGTGCCCTGAGCATACCCATTACCAGGCAGCTCACCCCCCACCCTCCGCCCCAGAGCTAATCCTTTGCCAGGTCAGGGATGTGTGTGGAGGGGCCCACAAAGGTAGTTGTTCCCTGCATCCCTTCCCCCCACCCCCACATGCACCTCGAAGGCACCATGCTTCTTCTCCCCTTGAGTGACCTCCCCTCCTGGCCTTGCCCTCTCCCCTTGACTGCCCTCCAACTTAGTTCTAAATCGCCCCACCCCTGCCCTACTAGCTCCACCCACCCAGGCCTTCCCCTTCCAGAAGCTCTCACTGGTCCCAGCTGGGTCTCTTGGGGGCATGGCCATCCTTTTGAATGCCTAGAATGTACATTCTGTGTAGGCCCCAGGCCATTCAATTCAAATGCTGGTATTTTTCTCAATGTTGTGTGGGGAAGACTGCCCAAGTCCCTGGTCTGATTCCTCAAGGCTGTGCCCTTGAAGGCTTGAGATCTGTGCATGGGGGCAGGGGTGGGGGGGGTGTCATCCCCACACTGAGGGTAACTTTGAGTCCTCCCATGTCCCCTGGTATCTGGGCCTATGGTGACCCTCCCACAGGGACCATCAGCTTGTCCAGCCTGGACCTCCAGAGCTTTCTGTCTGAGCCAAGGAGGGGGCGGCAGAAGGCACAGCCCCAGGGACTTCGGACTCAGCTTCTGTTGCTGGTTTCAGAGGCCAAAAAGGAAAGGGTCCACTCTGAAACCTCAGGTCTAGATTTAGCCCTAAACATTGTCCCTGGTTGATTCAGTGAAACAGAGCTAAGTTGGGCAAATATTTCTCCTTGGGAGCTGAGGGTTTTGGGGGGTCTAAAGGACAGTTGTTGAGAGAAGGGCTGGGTGGAATGGCCCTTGTGCTTGTCCCTCCCTTGCTTTGTCCCCTCCCGTTCTGTAGGCTCTGGGCCCTTCCAGGGTGGAGACGCAGAGTCCGGCCTGGACACCTGCCCTATTTATGGGCCAGACACTGGGGAGCGGCACGGACAGCTTGTCCTGGTGCAGCCTTCTGCCACTGTCTGGCCGCACCTTAGCAACTATTTATTCACCAAAAGCCCAGGGCATTTCAGGTGTCCCTTCCATCACCTTGAAAAGCCCCTGGAGGCTTGACGTCCTGGAAAATATTTTCGACTAGCCGCTTGAGCTGGATGTACAAAGGAATAGGCGTTATTTTATTGCTGTAATATTGTATGATACTGTAACTATACATTACTGTTGTCACTTATTGTAAATGTACCAGGGTTTTATTAACAATAAACACTCATTAACAATGACCTCAGTCTGAGTGCTCCTGGGCAGGGGTTGCCCAGAGTTCAGACCAGGGGAGGAACCCATTTAGGGCTAGGAAGAGAACCGAGAGGTCCTTCCGGGCTTACTGAGAAAAGATCCCCTGGCTCGGCTGTGCTATGGCTGCCACACCAGCCTTCCATCCTGGACCAACCTTCCTGGGCCTTAGTCTTCCTCTTCTGTGAAGTAAGGTAAGTGACAATGACTTGAAGGCACTCACATTTATTAAACACTTATGTGTTTAACTGAGCTGGAGAGGAAAGCTATTTTGGTGGTAGGGCAGGAACAGATGACAGGGACAAGAGCAGTCAGACCAGCTTGCACCACCGCTGCTGGCCAGGGAGCTATGTTGTTGTGGAAGTTCTCTTAAGAGATGTTCACAAACTCTGGACACAGTACCAAAACCCTGTGGCACACCAAGGTGGAGGCAGGACCTGGCTGATGTGGGGCACCTGTGCCTATGGGCCTGCTGGTCCTAGGCCTTGCTCAGCCCACTGTGCCACCATGGGGATGCTGGCAAAGGCCATTGAGGAAGGGTTTTCTGGGACCTTGTCATTTATTTTAGTTGCAAAGTCCAGGCAGAAATGGAAGTGTTATAAATGTTCCTGTCTGGGGCCATGGGATCACTGAGTCCAAGTGGCTGTGGTTCAGCAGAAGGCCAGGACCTGGGAGTTGGGGGTGACATGAAGACCTCATGGAGTCAGTCCTGGGAAAGGTCCGTTTCCTGGCTTTGCTGGGGTCCAGCCCAAGTAGGGTTTTCTGAAGGGCCAGCCCGGGCCTCTGCCCCGGCAGAATGTGAATCTGTGTGGGCTCATAGCGCCCTCTTGGGGCCTCAGGGAGGAGGCTGTGCGCCTCAGCTCGCCTGTTCCACTACCAGGCCCTGTGCAGGAGGCTAAGGTGGGGGTCCAGGTCCAACCTCCCTACGAGCCCCTCCCCCTCCCATCAGGTGCTCAGCCAAAAAGGCAAGATGGAGCTCCATACAATCTGGCCTCTAGCACTTTTCACTTTTCTGAGGATTCGGAAGAGCCCTTGGTAATAGGGGCTGAGAGCATGCCACATACGAGCTCTCATCCTCCTCCAGCTGCTCTACAGGCAGGCTTTTCCACAGCCGAGGCCTAGGCCTGTCTGCAGAAAGAACCCACCCCTCTCCAGATGCAGGAGGTGCCAGAGACACGCCGGGGTCTGTCCTTCATGCCTCCTGCTGCCTTCCTTTCCTTTCTGCTTGCTGCCTGTCATCCTCCCCCACCCTAAGTCCTGCTAGCAGAGGCCAGGATCCTCACAGTTCTCTCAGCGGAACCAGAACCGGCAAATGTGCTGAGAAGCCTCAAGCCTTCTGCTTTCAGGCCACCCCCACCCTTTACGCTGAGTCTATGTTTAACTAATTGTTTACAGAACCAAGGGCATTCACAGCTCCATCTCCCTTCTCCCTGCTGTGTGAAATTGCCTATTCAGGCCAGAGGGGACCGACCCCCACCCCCTCCTCCCACCTGCCGGTGTGGTAATGGCCTTGGATAATGAGTCACATTTTTCCAAGGTGACGGTCACTCACTTCTTCCCCTCCCCCAGCAGCCCCCTTTGTGTCGGTCTCCTGGTCACTCAGGCTCCTCTGGGACTGCCAGGGCCAGATGAGCAGTGGACGCATTGAGGCAGGCCAGCATCAGCCCCCTCCTGGCTCCAGGGCGAGGGAGGGGAGGGGACAGAGACCATTTAGGAATTTTCTTTGTTTGGCTTCTTCAGCCCCTTTCCCAACCCGGTGACAGCGTTCTTGCTTGGCCTGTCTGAATTCATTTCACAAGTGAGATTTCCTGAGCCTGCCGAGCTTTACAGATGTCACTCTGTCTGGGGACCAGATGGTGAGGTCTCAGGGAGGCCATCCTTTCACAGGCTGGGAGGACACAAGATCAGGACACAAAATGGAGAGAACTGTTGAGGAACACTCTTTGCAAATAAAAGGGACAGGGCTACACACAGAAGGTGTAACGTTAGCATCCTTTCTATGGGCAGCTGTCAAGTCTCAGAAGCTAAGAGGCTTGTTCAAGGCTGTGTAGCTATGAAATCATGTCAGACAGCTCTGACTGCAGACAGCATGCTCTTTCTGCTGAGCAGGGACTCTTGTTCTAGCTCAGGTTGTGGCTTCAGGTCAGTCCTTTTTCAGGTAAAGCTCACAGCTCCTGTGTCCATCTGTATGTAACTGCTCAGCTCTCCTGGTTATATTCTTCAAGTGCCCCAGAACCCAGAGAGGTCTGCAGGTCATTTGCTGTATGCCAGGTACTAGGTTAAGCACCAAGGCCCTGATGCATAGTCCTGGCATTCTGCTCCCGTAGATTACAGTCCAGGCAGTTCAACTCTCTACAGGGTTGCTATGACTCGGGCTCAATTTGATGACACACACAAGTCTAAGCACTTAATAGTTTGCACCACCTAATCCTCACAGCCGGGTGAGGTAGGCATTACCACCACCGTTCACTTTTTACAAATGAGGGCATGGAGGAGAAGTGACCTTGCCCAAAGTCACACTGAGGGTCAGGGCAGATCTAGCATAAAGCCAGCTGTCTGGATTCAAAGCCCCTTACCTTCCACCCTAGAAAAGAACCAGCTTTGGGTCTAGACACTGAACCATCAAGGGCCAACTGGTCTGTGTATGTCCTTAGCTGTAGGTCAGTGGGGTTGGATAAAGATACCAGCTAGCTCTAACCATCTGAGATTCTGACTTTGGGTTCTGCACATACTCTCCTAAGAAAATCCTCTTTGAAAGGCAGGCTTGGGCATCCTCCCGAAGAAAAAAGATCAAAGATTATTTCCATCTCCCTCTCAGCAAACTTTCCTGCAGATGCAGGAAATTCCAGGGACCTGTAGTCTTGGGGACAAAGCACAGTCATCCAAGGCACAGGCATGCAGAATTTGCTCTTCTCTCTTTGGGACGAGTCCTACGAGTTGTATGCTTTATCATCTTTGGTCAAGAAGTTCCCCTTTTCTTCCAAGTCCTTGCACGACACTTCTAGAACTTCTAGTGCATATCAGGACTGAGGAAGGATTCTATGGCCTGAGGATTCTTTGACTCACTGAAGACCATTCTTTAATCCAAGAGCAAAAAACCAAAGGAGATCGTAACCAAGGCCACCACGTGAATTTTGCAGATACAAATAAAGAGAAGCTGAAGACCGACCCAGACAGGCTGACAAAGACTGTCACCCAGTCACAGCTGTGGCAGGGAGAGGGCAGAGGAAATGAGTACAACTGAGCGGACATCTACCTTATGCTTATGTAACCTGGATGGAGTGTTCCCACAGAAACCAGCAGGTGACCTTCAGGACCAGGATTTCATTAACATGGAATTTAGGACTGGAAACTGGATACCATCAAATGAATATACCAAACTGTGCATGGAGACACCAGATAATTTCTGCCCTGACAAATGGAAGGAACCAAATGACCTGATAGGAGCTAAGTCAGAAAAAACTCACTATAGTCGAGTCAGATCCGACTCATAGCAACCCCCTCCTTGGGTTCCCAAGGCGGTATCACTACGGAAGTAGATTGCCCAACCTTCCTTCTGAGGAGTGGCTGATGGGTTTGAACCTCCAGCCTTCTGGTTAGCAGTCAAATGCCTTAGGCACTACACCACCAGAGCTCCTAGGTTGGAAAGGAGCCAGAGAATTGGCTGGTTCCCAGCTGCCATACCGAGCCACTCACAGTGCTCCTTCCCCCACTGGGTCTGTACTTGGTCTGTCCTAGCCATACTGCTCATCCTTGGGTTTGTCATCAATGCCACCCACCCAAATTCTGACAATCGAGACCCATCAGAACATTTGGGAAAAGTGTAACCTCCATATACGTAGATTTCTTGACACCCCCCCCCCCCGAGACAGTGGGTCTTTCTTGGATATTATTTATTAAAAATAGATTCTCTATCCCTCCCTTAGCCCTGCTAGCCAAAGGGGCCTTTCCCAGCAATTTTTTCCCAGGTTGAGTCCCATTTGAGTCCCAGGTCTCGGGGACTCAAATGTCACAGTCTACTTAAATTTAGGGCCAGCCTTTGCTGGGACAGGGGGCAGCAGGCTTGCTGGAATGAGGAGTGGATGGACAAGGTACCAGCAGATCATGCGCATGGAATAGTGGCTGCCATTGGCAATCAAGTCCATGCTTAGAGAGGCAAGGTCCATCAGCAGCTCCCTGAGTATCACCAGAAGGTGTGTTGTGCTCAAGGGCATGAGGAGGGACAATGGTTGGTGTGGTTTCTACACGTGTGGGAATGAGCCAGAACAGCTGGGCCCAGAGCAAAATATGAACTAATGGTGCCAATGGTAAGAAAGGAGAGATGGATCTGTGGCAGTGCCAGAGGAGTTTGCCCAACCCACTGAGTCCTAAGCAGACACCTCCAAAGTGACTTTGCCTTAAGTGGAGCTTAGCCCATCCAAGGAAGCAGTCATGTCCACTGACTGAATTCACGCCTGCCTTCCTGGTTTGATAGAGGCTCTGGATGCTCTTAACCATCAGGCCACCGCTAGTCCAGCCAGGGACAGTTCAGGAGGCAGGGTATCACCTAGGAGTATGCCAACTGATGGCCAACTTTATCACCACTATTTCCTCTGCTTCAGCTTCATGTCTTTTTTGTTCTTCATGTCTCTGTTTTTTTTCAACTTTTTATTCTGTTTGGGCTCTTGTTTGGCTTCCAACTTCCTCTTGTCACTGGAAAGGAGGAAAAAAAAAAAAACAGCAGTAGAAAAACAATAAAACATCTTTCAGACTACTTTGCTCTTGAGTTTGCTTTGCTTTGTCTGAAATAGTGAGGGTTTCCTCACTTACAACTCGATGGAGGAACACTGCGCCAGACATAAATAAATGTTCTCTGCACACCTGTTGGGTGGCAGGAACTGTGCTGGGTGTTGGGGGACACCACACAAAGCCTGGTCCCGCCCTCATCCCACTGAGTCCGTGGAAGAACAAATCACTCTCTTAACCTAAAATCGGAGTTCCCTTCAAAGTACTCTGTGCTCCCCTCACCCAAGACCTCCAGAAAAACTCAAGTCATCACAAAGAAAAGTCCTTTCCACCATGCCCACCACTCAGTTACCCTGGAAACCAGACACATATCCTACGGACAGTGCCTTATGCAAAGCACCGGACACCAAGGAAAATGTTGTGATGCTTTCTGATGTGCTGCTGTTTTCATTTTTCTCCCCTAAGTGAACAGAAGAAACCCAAAAGGACAGGAACTCAGGTTCCACGTCTCAGGAGGCCACTGGATTCCTTGTTCATAGATTAGCTCAGGAATCTCTCAGCGGCGGCCACATTCCTTTCCCCTTTAGAGGTTAAAGATTCTCTCCAGTAACTTTTTTTTTTCTTTGCTCTGGGAACAAAGCAAAGGAGAGGGTGAATATTTTGGTCCAGAAAACATTAACATCCCATGAGTGATAAAATTTCTCAGGGAGGAAAAGAAATAAGGCCTCAAAAAAATATTTAATGACAGCTATCAGTGATTTGGCCTCAAAAATGACAGACTTTCACATTTACTCAGGGCCTGAGGGCACATCAACTACCACACTCGCTGGTTTCCATTCAGGAAGTGCCTCACTGGCAGCAACAGTCAAATGAACAGCTGAAGAGGCCAAGCTCTGGAGAGTGTGGAACTGAGCCGTCTCTACAGCAGTTAAAACCACCACGTTCAAGGCTGTAGCCACCATGGGCCCCATGCTACATTTACCAGTCTTCAAACCACAAAACAGGACACACTGACATGGCCCTCTGTACCTCTGCAGAGCTCATCTAGGAGACGAGGTCGGCAATGATGGTGGAACTTTCAACATACTGCAGTGGCTCTGAGAGCACAGATGAGAGGATCTGAGTGGCTCTTACGGTCGCAACATGCCTTCTTACATAAATTCTTAAGGAGACCCTGTCACATTAACTATGACAATGTCAAGAACTCACCCTACCCAACCCCAAAACTAGCTATGGAAGCCTCAGCTGCAGGGGCCCAAGGACCTCTTTCCAGGGGAAGCTTCAGTGAAGGTTCCAGCCCAAGAAACCATTCTGATCCACCAATTCCCCTTTCTGCAAATAAAGAGCTTAAAGTGAAAAGTTTTCAGAGAGGGGACCCTGGGGGTGCCTGAGACCTTTCTCAGGTCTGATTTCAGAACAATTTTCATGATACTAAGACACTACCTGCCTTTCAAACATTCGTTCTCTCACAAATGTGCAGTGTTCCTGAGACTACCAGGATGTGTGATGGCACAACAGGCTGAATACAGAAGCAGACGTGCCTTTGATGAAGCCAGCCAGTAAAGGACTTGCAAATGTAAATGTAACTTGTCAGCGTAACCAGTGCCACTCTTCTCACTAAAATCCTTATGAACAACAACAAAAAGCAATGAGTCTATCACTGTTAATTCTGAATGAACGTGGTTTTTTTTTTCATTTCTCAATTTTTAATATGTGATATGGAAAATATAATAGCTATAATCTATATCAACACAAGCTTATTGGGGTCTTCAATCATTTTTAAAAGTATAAAGGAACTCTGAGAGCAAAAACTTTGAGAAGAGCTGGCTTAGAGGAAGGATGCTGCTGCTCTCAAAATGGGCTTTGAGTTGGGCAAGCTGGGTCTGCCTCCTACTGGCTGTATGATCCTGGGACAACTTACTTAACCCCTTAGAGTCTTCATTATTTCATCTTAAAGCAGTGATGGCAGCAAAACGGCCACCTTAGGGTGCTGTCCTGAGGTCCAGATGGGACAGTGCATGGAAGGCACCAGGAACATGCTCAATCAATAGAGTGTCATGGACCGTGCTCTCAAACCCACTGACAGACCCAGTGCTCCATATGCCTGGTGAGTGTGTGAAATACAGAGGTCCAGGTCTTAGTGATGCCTGACTGTGGAAGACGTGCTACAAAAGGAAAGACCAAGGGACCCTAAAAGGAAGAAACCACGACTTCTTTCAAACCTTTGGCTCCACTCCTCCTTCCTATAAAGCTGCGTCAGAGAAGCCCAGAAGCCAGAGGCCCCTCTGGCAGATGTACGGTACACTTGAGGCTCTCACCTTTTCAGGCTGACGATGGCGGCATTCTGCCCAGCTTTGTTCAAAACTTCATTCCACTCTTCATCATCCCCACGGATTATGTATCTAAAAAAAAGAAGGGAACTATCAGAGTCTGCTTGAAAGAAAAATGACTGTTTAAAAGAAACACAGTAATAACAACATTGTCATCAGACACTTCTTGCCATGAAAGCCTGGGAGCTGTGTCAGCGTTCAAAGAGCAAAGAGAAGGGGTACAGGCTGTCGGAGGGGCTGAGAGAGACATAGCTCAGCTCCAGGTCACAGGCCAGAGATTTCAGGGCAGCAACAGGACAGCCAGTAGGAGTACAAGAGGACAGCTGTGCACAGAGGCAGTAACCACCCATCAAAGCAGCCTCCAGCACCTCCCAGCTCCTTGCTCACAGCCACCTCCAGGCAATTTGCCCACATGCCCCCTGAATCAAGCTCTGCCTTGCCCTTTTTGATTTAGTAGCCCTGACAAGTCAAGATTTGAAAGCTGCAAAGCTGAAGGTGGACATTAGAGCCTACTGCCCCAACCCGGGGCCTCCTCAGACACCACCAAGCTGTCGCTATGACCCAGCGGAAAGAGGCTCAGAGGCCACTGATCCTGGAGTTGTAGTCGTAACAACCCATAGGGCTGGGGGTACAGAGATGGTTCAGTCAGGGTTTTGGTTTTTGTATTGTCTGACAATAGACTTCTTTCTTCAAACAAATTCACATGCAAAAGCCAAATATGGAAAAATGAACCTCAAAAGTAGATACCCATTCAATCAGCACCCCCTTCCTTGAGGAACTCCTAAGGCAAGAGAGTGGAACCCTAGTGATTTTGGGAACACAGTTTGAAAATCAAAGTGGCAGAGCTGATCTTTCCAATTCTGGGGAAACCAAACCCTCTAAGATTATGCAAAAAGTGAACTAGAACATTTTTAGCTGTTAGCGCTTCTAAAAGCAAACCCGTGAAGCACAGCTTTCAGGAAACCCAGGATGTGCATCATAAGAAAGTTGCAGACAGACGCTGAAGCCAAGGCAAAGCAGTGAAGGGAGGGGCCTTACTGAGAAAGGTCCATGTTCTTCAGCTTTCCCACTTCTTTCCTATGTTTCTCCTGGAACTCCTTTGCTGCTTCATCCTATAGGACCCCATTGACAAGAGTAAGTCAGAGTCAGACAATGAAGCAAAATAGAAAAAAGTGAAAGTGTGGGAGGCTTCAGAATATAACAATGACAATGAAACGTGCAGTTTACCCTCAAAACCATTATAAACCAAGCCAGTTGCCATCCAGTTGCTTCTGACTCATGGTGACCCATGTGCCAGGAGAACTGTGCTGCACAGTTCTTAATGGCTGTGACCTTTGGGGAGCACATAGCCAGGCCTTTCTTCCAAAGCACCTCTGGATGGATTCAAACTACCAACCTTGTGCTTAGTGGTTGAGCAAGGTTAACCATCTGTACTGCCCAGGAACTCTATTAAAATCATTATTAAGGAGTTCTTAGTATTTTAAAGTATACATGCACATGAAAGACACACTTGGAAAAGTCTAAAAGGACAGACAAGACTGACAACAGTAGATGCTAGGTGGCCTGCACTCACACAATCAGTTGGAGGCCTTAAGTATGCATGGGCCACACAGGGCAGGGGACAGAGAACATGCATTGACGTCCCAAGAGCAAGATACTCACTTAGACCTACGAACAATACTCAGCTCCATCCATGCAGAGGACAGACTGTACACGCAAACCAAGACCAATGGAGGGGCCCACAGAGGCCTGTGGCAGGAACATACCAGGTCATCACTCAGGCTCTTCATTGTTGGCTCCATAACCACATCCTTCACGGCCACCATCTGCTCCTCGATGGCCTTTTCTTGCACTTCACTAAACACCTACAAAAGACAGTGACCAAGAAGCAGAAGATGAAGGAGCAGCAGGGACCCAGTGCCTCCTTGCAGAGTTCATTTGCCCTCTTAAATGGAAGTGTGCATTCTAAAAATACAAAGCAATTCTCTATGTCATCCACATGATGTCTACATGAGTGCACACATTCAAAGCAAAAGAATACACACAGACTGGACATATATAGCAAGTTCCTAACAGTGGGTGCCTCTGGAAGGGGACAAAGAACATTACTGATACTGCTGAAGTCCCCTATTCTGGGGGGATGTGCATGCGTGTGAAGATCAGAAACAAGAATGGCCTAATGTTAACATCTGTTCACCTCCAGGGTAGTTTATTGTATTATTTAAAACAGGCAGAAGTTACCTTCACGACTTTGCGGATGATCCGGTTGAAAAGTCCCATCAGCTGGCCCGATGGCAGGTCGATCTCCTTTTCCAGCTGGTCCACAGACTTATGCTGCAGGCCAATCCCCAACAGGAGAGCCTGGAGGATGAGAACCTGCTGTAGCAGCCACCAGGATGACCCTCCCATTAAAGTGGCAGCAAAACCATTAGTCTCTTGTGACCAGTTATCTGGTATAAAGCATCAGCTGGCACTGCCTACTATGCAATCGGTTCTGCTACCCTGTTACTGAAAACACCACTTCCCAAGATCCATGAACTTCACCTCCTGGGAAACAGCTGTTTCACAATGACACTGAAGGTTCAGGGTGTCTCTGGACCTATGCTGAAGGATCAGCTAAGTACCAAGGCCACATGTAGGGTGGAAAGAATATGGAGTCAAGCTGCACCTCTTCCACTCGCTAATGGTGCGACTAGACACACAAATCGACTTCAGAGCCCAGGTTTCCTTATCTGGGTAAAAGGGGAAGACCACTACCCACCTATCACAACTGTCAGGAATTAAACACAGCACAGAATTACAAAAAGCACCCCCTCTAACCAACCTCCACAAACACTAGCTTCTCTGTTCCTCCACGTGAGCACCAGGTAACCTACCGACTGGGCAGCAGACAGGGACAGGTCCCCCAGCTGGTTCAGGAAATACATCCGAGCAATGGCTGGGATCATGTCCATGATGAGATGATAGTCCACCATGTTCCGTGAATACATCTCCAGCCTTTTCAGATCATAGGGGAGGAAGAGTGCTTCCAGCTCCCCCTGGCTTAGAGCTGCACACATAACAAACACAGGTTAATCTGACACCCCTAGGGTCTGACAGGAGGCATTAGATAGTACATTTAACAGCCGCTCATATGGCACCTTAAAAACTACCTTTCCATTGGGCATTCAGCCAAAGGAGGGCAGGATTGGAGCATCTCAAAGGGCCTACCCAGTGATATGACAACCCTGCCCCAACAGCACATTGCCCCTTCCCTGTCAGCTCTGGGCACACAGGGCAAGGGAGTTCCCACACCAACACATAGAGCAGACCAAAGACAGGCTCCCCATGCTTGGCTCCGAGGAACACACGACACTCTTTTCCCACTACGCCACTTCTCCTCAGGACCTATCTGCCAGGGACTGCACATGCTCTACAGAGCTCAAAAACACAGATTTCCCACCAAAGTGTAACTGGAAACACAAGCGCATACACACGCACACACAGCAAAAGCAAGAAACCCACACTGCTAATAATGACAATCCCTAACACCCTTGTTTGTATTTAAACATTCAAACAAAACGTATATGCCCAAGCCACTTCTATGTGTTGGCCACAGAAAGCTGGCAGCATGTTCTTACTACAATTTCATAGGTGACAAAATTGAGCCTCAGAGAAATTCATTGAGTTAGTGACCCAAGATCACAAGATTTAAACCAGGTTCCAAAATAATGATCTCTATGAACTTATTTAAAATCTCAAATTGAGTTCAAATGTGGCAAATCCCATCCCCCAAGATTTGTTATGAAGGTGAGAGGCAATGTGTGTGACAGCGCACCCAGGGCCAGGCCTCAGACCTCAGACCTAGAAGGGGCCTGATAAGCAGGATGGGGACAGTGAACCAGGTCCAGCACTCTGCCTAGAACACTAAGCCTGCCTTTCACACAACCAAGCCATTACCAAGACCTCCACTTCAGGTCCCAGCAGGCTCACCTGGCTGGGCTGGTTTCCCAATGTTCTTGTTCTGAATGATGTTCAGAGCTAGTGGAGGAGAGAAGGTGCTGAACTGGTAAGACAGCAAGGCCAGGAACCGCCTTCGGAAATCTGTGGGTAGAACCATGCAGAGTTAGCATCTAGAGACCACGTCCAGCAACCACGTCACCCACTCCTCCTTCACCTTTCCAAAAGGCTGAGAGCCAGACTCCCTGGTCAGTCTCATCCTCTTCAGTCAGTGTCTTGAGCATGATGCATGAGTGTTCTCCGGTCAGGTCGTTCTGGGAAACACACATTCCCGATTGGCACCAAAATCCCCCTCTATGAAAGCTCACACAGGAGGGAAGGGCAAGTGTATGGAGAAGGCAGGCTCAGGCTCCCCCTGCCTCCCCTCACTTGATGGGAGACGCACCCTTTCCAAAGGCACTTGGCATACCCATCTGGAGCCTAGGTTAGGGACAACAGAGATCAGCGAAGCCAGAGACATGAAAAGAGCAGGAAGGGGCTGTCTCCAAGGTCGCTGGGGGCAACCTATATGTGCTAACAGGCTGCGTACACTACCGAGGAGGCTGCTGTTTGCAGCCATTGCACACCGGCCCCCACAGGGAAGGAGGACAGACGGCTTAACTAGCTGCAGAGAGATGTACTCTTTCACAGCAGAGCCCCCATCGTCACACTCTCACACTGGCTCACTTCCGACCCTGGGGTTTTCAAAGACCACCCTGTCCTGCAGATTCCTTAAAGGTACCACAGAAATGCCACATAGCTGCTCCCATCTTCAGGGCAGGACTTTTGTCCTGGACCCATGGAAGGAGCCAACATATACCCAACTCTGGCCACTTCTCTCCATCTTCACTTCTTCCATCCCAGCTCAAGACACCGTAGCTTCTCTCAGCCAAGCTCCTCAAACCATGCCCATTCTCTCCAGCAGCCACAGGGTCCCTCCTGTGAGCCCCTACCTGCTTCTCTGCCCTTGCCCTGAGCCACCACTCCCCTTCTGAAAGAGTCCTCTCCACACTGGCCTTTTGGTTCCTTCAACTCACCCAGTTCATTTCCACCTCAGGTCCTTACACATGCTGCCCCCCCAGGGCTCTCACACGGCTGGTTCATTCTAATCACCCATGATGTGCTTTGAAACGCCTCCCCCTCAGAAGCTTGAACTCTTTATCTATTACGATTTTCATGGTTTTTTCTTCATGGCACATATTGCTATCTGAATATTTATGTTCACGTTTTTGTTGCATGTTTCTACCCAACAGAAAATGAACTTCAGGGCCTATCTCACACACCGCCTGATGCTCTGCAGATGCTCAATGTTTTGTTTTTAATAACGTGAGAGGCAGGTAACTCTTACCTTCCTTCAATAATCCTCTGTGGACTGTCATCCCCACATAAATATCTTTATCACTCCCTTCAGATATCAACCAGCCTGCACAGTTGCTCTCCTTGCCTAAATCTCCTTTTTCACAAACTCAAGGGCAGCCCCAGGTCTCAACATCCCAGAATCTAATGAACAAGTGCATGTGGATGTTATTACTCTGTAATCAAGCACAAAGCCCAGCACACACCAGCATGCCCTGCAGTTATAGAACACACGTGTGATCGTATGGTCTTCCCGTGAGGATGGGTGTTTGGGTATCCATCAGAATAAGCATCTTCAGAGGCACAGGAACCACACCTGCTCAGAGCAGTGCAGGAGGAAGACACCAGAGATCTATGGCAGGACAGACCTGTCACTAGCACTAACCCAACACCCGCTCCTCTGCAGACACTTCACTCACCGGAGTCTGTCTCAAATACACAGGAACAAATCCAGCACGTTTCCAGAACCTGCAAAGATGCTCACAGAGTAAATCACCACATGTGCACTGGAGGAGGGGCAGACAGGTGAAAATGACAAGGTCAAGAGCAACAGAGAGTCAAGAGACAGCTGATAGAGACACTGGCTGGAAAGGGGGTGGTGCCAGGGGGAGAAGGATCTCCAAGCACCTACTTGAGCAGCCTGGGAGTCAGGCCATAGGAAACACCCAGGTAGTCCAGGTGCTCAGCAGGCCTCTCATGCAACTTGAGGAGTAAGGGAGGCAGGTCCTTCCGCGGAGTGATGACCTCTTCCAACAAGCTGACAGTCTGGGAAATGCCAGGGAGAGAACATAGTGCACTCAGCCCCGAGAGAGGATGGTTAGTGACAATCTCAAGCACCCCTGCTACACCAGGCTCTGAACTACACATGACAAAAACCAAGTGGTTTCTCGATTTGTTGGCTCAAAATGTGAGTCAAGATCCCTGGGTGGTGCAGTTTGCCCTTTTGTAACCAAAACACTGGCAGCTGGAACCCACCCAGGAGCACCCTAGGGGAAGTAGGTCTGGTGATCCACACTCATCAAGATTACAGCCAAAAAGACCCTATAAGGCAGTTTTACTCTACAACACATGAATCTTCCAAGTCACAAATCAACAACCAAACTGGAGGTTCTGGTAAGATGGCAGACTAGGCAGAAAGACTGCACAGACCCTCTTCAACAAAGAAAAGGAAACCAACTAACACAGACACAGAAGATAATCCTGGACCCCTGAGCCTTGAAGTGAAGGATATAGAAGTGGACTAAACCCCAACGAGGAGAAGAATTTGCATGAAAATACCAAAAAAGAAGACAAAGGGAGCTGCGGTCAGGCAGCGATCCTGAGCAATCATGACAGCACGGCACAGACAGCTTGGAGAGTGCCAAGTGGTGGTAGGACCTAAGAATTAACCTAAAACTCAGCTCTGCTAGCCAGGGTCCGCACAGAGGACTGCTCTGGTGGCTGGGGAATAAATGGAGAAGGCGAAGAGAAAGGCAGGCTGAGCTGTGGACTTGTGCCTGTCCAGAGGACATGGCCATTTTGAATGTTTACAATCGGCTTGACCATTTTGGATAATTAAAGAGACAGCTCACTTGCAGATTCCAGGGGCTTAAATAGGTTCTGCTTGCCAGCAACCCAAGGACACTCCGGACTTGCACGACTGAAGGTGCGACATTCCTCTTGTTACTCTTATACCCCACAGCCGCTTGGTGAACGAAGGTGCGTCCATCCCCCACTCCCACCCATCTTCTGGGCCCGCAGGAACACCATCCCAGTCTGTGTGCTCAGACGGAGCTGGGGTGCCCTGACCTTTCCTCCACCGATTTTTTTCTTTTATTTATTTATTGGCTTTCTTTCCTCTGGTGTTTAGTTTGCCTGTATTTGTCTATTTTAAAACTACTATTATTATTAATACTTTTGTCCTTTTTACTATTATTTTTTATTCTTCCCTCCTCAGGTCCTAGTTTTCAGTTTTTTTTCTTTTCCCTGTTCCTGGTTGAAAAACATTTTTTTTTTTTTCATTTAATTTCTTTTTTCTCCCTTTTTTCTTGTGGTTAACCCCATTCCTTGTTTTTCTTTCTCCATTTTTCAAATATTTTCTTCATTATTCTCCTTCTCTACCTTTTTTCTCTTAGTGCCCTATCCCCCGATACTGCAGGTTTTCTTGTTTTTTTCTT
>NW_006921690.1:4215870-4285817 GCF_000298275.1 Orycteropus afer afer
TGTGGTCAGTATCATGAGACAAAGTATATGTGAACTGCTGTATGGAAAGTGAATTTGCTCTGTAAATCTTCACCCAAATCACAACTTAAAAAAAAAAAAAAAAAATCAACCAAGCTGTGAGTCAAGCGGCCATTGTCAATAAAATCAAACACCTAGACACCCACGAAATGCCACTGCTCTGAATCTAGAAGAGGGAAAATGGCCCCATAGTGTAGACAAGCTTAACAGGTTTACAAAGAGGCAGAGTTAAGGTTCTGAAGAGCCAGCACTAAGTCTAGTTTCTGCCCCCTGAGAGCTCCATGACCTTGGGAACTGGCAAAGCTCTGAGCCTGAACTTAAATGCAAGTCCCTTCCTATCTCCCAAACAGGCGCCTGTTGGACTCAAATCAAAGAATGGATGTGCAGTGCTTCCCAACTGTTCCAGCTACTGGTGTTCCCACTCCTATCAAGGAAAAGGACCCATTACTAATGACAGAACTGCCTACAGTCTGGGTCTCAGACTAGGAAAGGCAGCAACTATGCAGAAGAGGCACTCACACTTGGATGAACCTTAGAATCCCCTACAGGCTTGTTAGCACAGATGGCTGGGCCTTACCCCAGAGTTTCTGACTCAGCAGTTATGGGATGAGGTTCAAGAACTTGCATTTTTAACAATGATGAGTGATGCTGATGATGCTGATTTGGGACCGCACTTTGAGAACCACCAGTTAGGGATCTCAACTTAAGTGTTAGGCTGGAAGTAGCACAGCTTCCCCCAAATGGGAGGAACTCTGCTACTGCTCAGGGGGCCCAGACCACTGGCCAGTTCTTTCTGATGCTCCTGAAGACACAGAGAATCAAGCTCCCAAGAACCAAGATACATGAGTTTTGCCAAAAGGCACTTACCTCGCTGCTTATGGTGTGAATTTCTTGGGATGTCTCAATGGCTTTTTCCTCAAGACAAGGGAATCTGCCTTCATAGTACATCTGCAGCAGCTGCAGAGCTCGGCTGCCATAGCCCATCTACAAGCAAACACAGAGGGAAACAAAGGAAAAGAGAGGTGCTGAGCTGTCTAAGGCATTTCTACTCCCCTCAATTGCTTCTAGAAAAGAAAGCCTTCACACCATGTCAAATTGCACTTGGAAAAGACAACCAATGAATCCTTCAAAGATGTCAAAGCTGAGACCCTGAAAATGGAAAGCAGTGTGATCCCAGCTCTTACTACTTGTCTAGCCTCGCAAGAAAAGCCTATTTGCTACTCAAGGGCAAGGCTGGCTGGTAGCACTTTCTGGGTCATATATCTGTAAGCCCCGAAGAGAGATAGTTTCTATGCCACTGTGAAGAACTCAAGTTTCTAAAACAACTCTTCAGTGGGATTTCCAAGACACGGAAAGTAATTATCCCAAGTCCCTTGTTCTCACAAAGGAAGAGCAAGCCTACACCATCACGACCTGCCACCCCACACCCCCAGGCGCTCTCCACAGCAGAGAAGTGCCTGGAGCTCAGCTGGCTCCTCACATGCTTCCCAGTTAAGCAATCGAGGGTGCCCACCCCCAGGAGCTGACAGCATGATGGCAGCAGCTAATGCCAGCACGCCAAGTTCATGAGGCACGAGGACACTTTACCCCCTGATAATCCGGGTGAACAGCAATGCGAACGACCCTTCCACCAGAAAGACCACCGAAGTCTGGATCTTGGAACTGTGTAGAAGACACAAGCTAATAATTAGCACAACAGAGCACCTCCGACACAGCCAGCTTCAGTCAGTCAGGCGTGCCGGGGAGAGCTCATCACCTGTTCTGACACTGTCCATGGGATCAGGTCCCCTGAAGCCTTCTTGCCACGAGACAAACTGTTCAAGATGGACTGGCGGGAAATCTCCCCTTCAAGGCACACCTGTGGGGAGGGCAGAGCAGTGCAGACCCCAGGCAGCTCCAGAGCAGAGTCCACTCCTGTTTCGGTTTGTCCACCCCGCATTCAGGCTTAATACTGTCAAAGGCTTCCAGAAGTCCCATTACTAGGCCCCCTGAGCATCCTGACCACTGGTTACTAACAGTGCAGAACACTGCCGTCCTCCTGGCCCAAAGTGTAAACACCTACACTGAGCCTGTGTGCCCTCTGAGGAAGCTCCCACAGCTCCACACAGAAGAGCAGAGATCTGATATGGGAAGCGTCTGACAAGGGAGGGGTCAAGTTGCCATATTTACACGTAATGAAACACTATGCAGCCTTTCAAAATCATGTAGGTGATAAATATCTGATGCACTGGTTTTTTAAAAAAAGGCAGATCACTGAATACTATGATCTCGTGTTTACAAAAAAAAAAAACAAAAAAATAAATGCATAAACATATGTATGATAGAAACTTGAAGCAGAATTCTAGGTACTAAAAAACTTCTTTTCTAAACTTAATCTTCTAATTTTACAATAATTATGTACTGCTTTTGTAACAAAGGGAGGAAATGAAACAAAAAGTTGTTTTCAGAAAAGCTCTAAGTCAAAAATAAGAATGGCCAGTTCTGGATTTTACCTATCATTGAGCAGGGGCTTCAGTGTCTGGCACTGGCAGTCTCCTTCACTGACCCTAACCACCTGCCTCCATATTCCCAGCCACCTGGCTTCAGACTAGGAATGACAGCTCCCCTCCCACCCAGTGGGTACTGAGTCATTAACCCTTTATGAATAAGTGAATCCCCAAAGTAATGCCACAAGAAGGCCCTGTTTCTGTACCTGGATAACAGCCAGCACCTCTGGCAGGGCATTTTGGGTAGGGGGCACAGGAGGCAGAAGGCAGAAGAGGTGGTGGGCAGGTGCATCGGAAAGCATCTGGAGGTCATTGGGAGAGTTCTGTGGGGCACAAACACCAGTCAGTGCTAAGCTTCTCCCTCTGAATGACTCAGAGGCTGGAGTGAGAAGCCTCCAATGCCTGGAGGACTGCTTTCACCCAAACCAAGTGATGAGCGGGAGCCCAGCAAAGGGCCTTTTTAGCACCTCAGCAAGCCTAAAATCCTTCATAATTGCTTAAGTGGGACTTAGCCTCAAATGCCTACTCTCCCCTGCACACGGGTGCAGAGGCTGCAGTGGCAGAAGAGAACTTCTTACCTCTTACTGCATATTTCACAGCTGGGAACTGAACCATTTCCAGAGAAGAGGCTGCTATTCTAGGAAAAGCTGTCACCACATCTAACATCAATTCTTCAGCCTCCTATCAAAGGTTGTTTGGACAAGTCCTACACAAGCACTCAGAAAGTACCCTGTGCAACCTGCTTTTCCGTTTTTAAGAGTTTTAGATCTTCTAAACCATCAAACTCATTGTTCTTTAAAAAGGACCCAGAGGCACAAAGCTGGTCTCAGGCCATGCAGCATCATGGGGTACTAACTGCTATATAATCTACCCGACTGATTTAAGGTACAGGCAAGAAATGTAAGTATGCCTTTTAAAATGGGCAAAGCTTCCCACTCTCCATGGCTAACATGCACTGAACCACATGCAGGAGTCCCCCACTCTGTGTGCAAAGCTAGAAGGTCCAGATACACCACAACAACAATGGAAAATGCAACCCTCCAGCCAGATCACTGGGCCCCGCTGTGATCACAACCTGGAAGTCCCAGCCGGTGGGTAATGAAAGATATGAAAGCCAATGAAACGAGGCTTGCCAAGTGCAGAAGCTGACTAGTGAAGTTCACCCAAGGGCCAGTTGCAGTTACCTTGTAGTGAGAAGCCACATAAAGGGCCATAAGCCGTTGGAGGAAAATTTCAGAAGCCTTGTGGTAGCAGAAAAGGGTATCTCTATTAACAAAGTAGCTAGGGCTAGAGTTAAGCAACCAAAACACACAAGAGAAATTCTAAAACAGGACATAGAATTTCCAAGGGTCACCAGGATATGTGGTTTTCCCTTAGCTTGGGAAGTGAAGTCCAGTGTCTGAAGCAAAAACATAACACTGGGGCAAAAGAAAAGGGGAACTGAGGTCTGACTTCCCCCTTTTCTATGGAACAAAGGCCAAAATTTTTTTGTTCAATGCTTCCATCACTCCTCTCCCTTCCATAGGGCAGGTGGGACTCAGAGGATACAGTTCACAGGCTTCAGGCAAGGGGCAGCCTGAGACGATCCGAGTAATGTTGAGACAATCCAGGCACAGCAAGTCATTGAGCCATTTCTCCACTTCGTCCCCAGGGGCGTATCGGATTGACTCCTGGAGGGAAACCTCATGCAGCGTTCGAGCTAGTCCCCACAAACACATGGACAAAAGAAACAAGTATTAAACATGTATTGTCTAAAGGACCAAGCAAAAATATTCTACTTTATCTTTGTCACATGGTACCCAGATAAGTAAGTCTCAAGAATTTAAACGGGGTGGATTCAGATTGTTTTGGTGGATGTTCAACTTGCCACAATTACAACCCCACCAAGTCAATGCAACCACGCCTAGAACAGTGACAACCCAGGTTGCAACCATCAGGAGGCCCAAATCAGGCTCCCGCCTGGTCACGGGCTTGCACTCCTCTAAGAAAAGCTACTGCACCTCTTGGGGACTCAGCCTTTGTGCCTTATGGTGGGGAGCTATGGTACCACCCACAGTTGTCATTAGGGGCAGCAAGGCTCCAGCAGCAGAGTGTGCAGGGACTTGCTGTGTTCAGAACTCGGAGTACCTGATGCCAGCCTGGCTGTGGTTGTGCTCTTGTTCTCCGCGGTCATGCTGACCTGGCTCTGGGCGCTCTGCTGGCGGAGCTGCTGGATAAGTTTGAGGGACAGTGACCGGCCAGTGCCCTCATAGCTAGGAATAAAGGCAAAGATAATCAGGCACAAGGTCTTTTCTCCACTCTAGGAGGGGACAGACAGCCTCTTTTCTCCTCCTGCTGAAACACCAGACTCCTGCTCCCTGAAGACAGCCCTGCCCACTTTGGAACTTCTGCTGTAGCATGTGCAGGCCCCAGGGGGTGCCTTGGCTCAAATTTCTCCTTTTCCTTACTGGCTTTTGGTTTCTTTTTTCTAATTTTTCTACAGCAAACATGAACTAAATATTTCAAATCAAAAAACTGTTATTAGAAGTTGGCTTTCTTGTGCTAATTACAATACGTAAACACTATATTTTCACCTAATTCTAAGACACTGGTATTGCCATCAACGTAAATTAACTTGAACATGGCCTAACGACAGAAGGAGAGACATTGAATACAAAATTTTCAGTCTAATGCTGAGCATTTCAGGTCAGACCAAAGGTGAATTACAATTTATTATTAAGAGGCAAGCTCCTGTTTGTGGAAGGCAGCACATGAGAGACCGAAGCAGTTCCAAAGAAAGGCTCTGAGTTGCCTTCCCAGGCCTGGGCCTTACTGATTACACGCCAGTAACCAGCCATGAGAACGGCAGCTCCGCCCAGGGTGCCTTACCCATTGATGGTGGATGCCATGAATACAAGGTATGGGCCAAGCAGGCTCTTCACCAGGGGGAGGGGGATGGCAGCAGCTTCGTCGATCACAACAAGTTCAGCCTGGCCCAGTTTCATGGCATCTGCAGGATGTATATACTGCAGAAGAAGAGTTTCATACTATTAGCTGGGTCACCTAATGGCACAGCTGTGGTTACTGGTGACTCACCATAAAGCTACTCTCTTCCCTCTCTCTCCCCCTTCCCATTTCTTCTTTCTCCCATTCCTCTTTCCCATTTTTCCTTGCCAGGGCAAAATGGAAGGGGCTTGGAGTCAGATGCCAGAGTCCACTGGAGTTTAACCGTTACTGCATGACCCTGAGCAGGTCACTGAAAGTCACAGAGCCTCAGACTCTTCTGTGCAGTGGAAGACATACCTATCCTACGGCTGCTCAAGAGAAAAATTAGGTAAATCTCTCAAAGTGCCTTGTCCAACCAATAGCTGGCTTAGAGCCACCGGATGGCTGCTCCCTGTCCTTTCCCTCTGCTTTATCCTCTCTCATGTTCCTCCTCAGTATCAGGTTAGGTGTGGGTGAGGATTTGGGGAAACAAAAACTCAGAAAACAACAAAAATAAATGCTGGTGTCAAGGTAAATCAGTACAAGTACTTGAAAGGGCAATTTGGCAAAAACCTAGGAAATCTACAGATTCCACTTCTAGAAATACATACAACAAACTCTAGTATATTCACCTAGTGCTCACAAATGAATCAACAAATCTTGGAAACAAAGGCTGAGTTAAAATAAGCAAGATGAGGAAGGGGGAGTATAGTATGTTACCATTTAGGGTATGTAATTATGCAGTAAGACTACAAGCACATGGATTGAAGGAAACACACCAACCGTAAAATGGGAGCTACCTATGGGAAGAGACAGAGGGAAGGGGATGGAATGGGGTATAAAAGGGACTTCAACTACATCTGTGGTATTTCAGATCTCTGAAACAAAAAATAAATGAGTTTTTAAAACATGAAACAAATACATCAAACAGCAAAAGGTTAGAATTTCTTAAATTCGAGTGGGGGGATCCTGATGTTATCTTGGTCTCTTTGCACTTTATTATACGTCTGAAATATTTCACTGCAAGTAAGATTTGTTAAGTGCTTTGCTAGACGTTAATGGGTCAGGGAGGCAGCGGCCCCACTCATTTCTCGAAGCAGGAAGACATATCCTCACTGGGGCCCCACATCTTGGATTCTTAAGGGGAAAAAACTAAACAAGCGCCTGATAAAAGCAGCAGAGAGCAGCTCTCTAAAGGAGGCATTACAGACTTTAATCTAATATTCTTATTTTTCTCAACATCCAGAAAGAAGGAAGAGGCCCCAAAGGGACACAAATGGAGCCTCATAAAGTAAGGTCACCTCCTCTCTGTTTAAACTCCAGTCTGGAAACAAAAGGACTGTGGTAATACGATAGGGCATTTGATTACAGATTCAAGGAGGCGCGTGGGCTGAGCCAGAGCATTTCAAGGAAGTGTTTTCCTTCTTTATTTTTCTTGAGTTTGAACAGGTCTCCCTATTCTCACCACCCACTGTCTGCCCACCCAGATCCCCAACTGCAGCTGAGGATACAGGTGAATGTGGGAAGAAATATATAGAATGAAGAGAAACTAGAAGGAGATCTAGCAGGGGAGGAAGAAAAGATTCTTAAGGCAAAGGACACAGACACTTAGCATTATTTATAATGCAGACTCCTCAACAGGCAACATACACACTTACAGTTTGATGGCAGAAAACTGCCGAGCTCTCCTGGCCTACTTTCCACCCAACCCAATGCCAAAAATAACTGATGAACCTACTCCAAGCATATACAGATCTCAGGCCCTTCTGCAGGCCTGTCACACTGATGACTCTTTTACATATTGAACCAAATGGAGCCTTTGGACAAGTACAAGCCATTCAGGCTCACAGAGCACTGGAGATTTATAGAGCTTTCAGGAAAGAAGAGTACTGTTTAAAAAGGAAAATGGACCATTGGCTAAACCACAGAGGATATTTTGCTAATTTTTTTTCTTTTAAATGGCAAGTTTATTGTTCTAGTTATGGATCAATCATTTTAAAACCTGCAGTAATGAAGCAAAATTAGAACTGATGTCAGACAATGTTTTGTAATTTTTTTTAAGCTAATCAGCACATTCATAATCCCACTGACCAGATTTTAGAGGGACAACTTTGCAATCTGACTACATGTATTTTTAGTTTGCTTGAACGTTTTTCTTTAGAAGAGGCTGAAAACTGGGAACAGGTTGATGGTAAAACAACAACACTCTCGAAAGTAGAGTCTTACACAGGACATAATATGGCTCTCAAGGGAAATATCCTGGAGCCATTTAAATACAGCAGAACATGGGTCCACACAGTGGGGTTGTGGAGCGAACCTCACCTGAATGGTCTGCCTGTGTTCTCGGAACACATTCACTCTGATTACTGCTTTGTGAAATTCAGGATTTAAAGACTGAACAATCTCATAATCCAGATGTTCCTGAAAAGGATAGTCAAAATGACAAACTTTAGAAGCTCATTAAAAAAGGAAGCAGGCATTCTAAAGACTTCACCTAGCACAGAATCAAAGTGAGATCCTCATGTCCTACCTGATACTGCAGAGCATCAAATCCTTTAAATACAAATTCAAACAGAGTATGGAGGTTATCAGGGCTTGGGGAGGTTACAAAGATGTTGGAGTACCTACAGGACAAAAGAAAATGTGGATGTTTAAGAATTTTTTTTTTTTTTTTTTAAAGTTTGCTCCCATCACAAAGGGGACAGCCAGAGATAATGACATGAAATAAAGTCAACATTTCTTTTGGGGAGGAACAGTAAAGCAACTCCAGAACCTAAGTATATTTTTCTTCCCAACCAATGAAAACATGCTAACAACTTGGAGGCAGCAAGTACTAGCAATTAGCTGTCGACGATCGTGAAAGCAAACTGTGGAGCTGAGGGGACAACTCCCTCATCTGCAAACCCGGCAGGCTATTCACCAATTCAGTGCCTTGTTGCAAGAGCAACTGCTTCACTGTCATCACAGCTGTGCCAAGAGAGTTTCAAACCGTGAAGCCAGAGAGCTCAGTGCTGGAGCCAAGGCCACAGCTCAACTTCCCACAGATCCATGCTGCTTGCATGTAAAGGACTGCTAACGGCTAAAAGGCTAAGGGGTGGCAATTTCACTGGAGTAGCAGAGAGTACAAACAACACACCCAGCTCTACCAGCACTGACTTGCAGGGGATCCTGGGTGCGTCACTGAAGCTCCCTGAGACTAGGTTTATCCATCTACACAGAGCTATTAAGAGCACCGAGGAAGACAGTGTGCATAAAAGGTCAACTATTATGTCTGCAAAGGTGGAAATATGTATTCAATCTATCGATACATGAATAAATCTGCCCAGGGCAAAGAACAGACAGTAATATCACACTCAAAGACTGCTCCTGAGAGGAAAACCAGGTCTTCTATTGATCAAAATAGTCAAATGTCAAATTTGTACTTTTCTTAGTCAGCAAAGCTGAGAGTACACACTTGTACTCTGAGAGTTCTAAGGTTTCTTACCCTGTTTTTGCTTTGTGTATGTATTCAACTTTAAACAATGATTACAAAGACATTGGTACGTCTATCTGTGTACATATACATATTTCTCTGTGCACATTTAAGGTGTGGGGGGGTGAATACAGTGTTGCTATATCCAACCAAGAACCTGAAATCCAGAGAAATCACTGTGAGCTCAGTCAGAGCCAGCAATGGTCACCTGAACGCTAACCCTGCACACGGCCCCCTCAGAGCCCAGGATTCCTAAGACGGGCAACTGGCTCCTCTTACCCAAATGCCACGGCTCCAGCAATGGCCAATCCCAGGGCTGCAGATTTTCCCCTTCCTCGGGCAGCTGTGAGTGCAACGGTACTCCTCAGGGTCTTTTCAGAGATGCCCTCAATAAATTTCAAGACAGCTTTGGCCTATGCAAAGAGAATACTATCAGGTAGGCTCTGAGAAAGGCCCAAGTTCCAGCCAGCCATCACCATTTATCACCACTGTCTCTGTGGAAAAGTTAGGTTGAGGCCAAGGCTAATTAAAGGAGTCAACTGTTTAGGTCAAAAAGCCATGTTCAGTACTTGCATTTCTCCATTCCTTGGTGACCTCATGTTAGTCTCAAGGTTTTAAATACCACTATATGCTGATAACTCTCAAATTTACATCTCTAGTCCAGGCCTCCTCCCCCACACACCAGACTTGTACACATACCCATCTACTTCCTATACATCGCCACTTGGGTGTCTAATACACGTCATAAACTTAAAACAGATGTCTAATGTTCCCCAAAACTTCCTCCACTACCACCTCCCCCATCCCAGTTAACTCTGCTCAACTGCCTAGGCCAAAAGCCTATGCTTCATACACCAGAAAATCCTGTCGACAGGACCTTCAAAACATACAAAATCCTACTATTCCTCACGTTCCTCTACCACTTTGGCAAAGCCACCACCCTGTCCTGTGTTGGTTATTGAGATAGCCCCCCAATTAGTCACCATTTCCACTCTTGTTTATTTACCATCTATACCCAACACAACAGTGAGAAGCATCCTTTTAAAACTAAGCCTGGGGATCCCTCTGGCAGCTGTGCTGAGACTATGAGCATAAAACCCTCCACTGGCCCATCTCTTGCTGTGTGGCCTGTGTGGCCCCATACCATCTGACTGCCAACCTCGCCTCCTCCTATCCCCCTGTACTTGCTCAGGTTCAGTGCCACCAGCCTCTTTGCTAGTCCTGGAGTACATCAGGTCACTTGTGCGTCAGGCCTATGTACCTGCTACTCCCTCTGCCTGAAACACTATCCTCTCCCCTGATATCCACATTGCTCTCTCCTCACCTCCTTCAACTCTTTGCTCTAGTATTACCTTTTAAGTGGGGCCTTCTCTGACCATTATCTAAATTTGCAGTGTCCCACCCTCACCCTGGGACTCCCCATACCTCTTTGCTGCTTCTCGTTTTCCTCACTGTACATACCGCCCTCCTCTATACTACATGATTTATGTGTTCACCTTATTCTCTGTCCACCTCAACCCACTAGAACATAAGCTCCAGGAGGTAGCATGGGCCCCTCTTACCTACTGCTAGAGCCCTGTGCCTGGCACCTGGAAGGGAAAGCAAAATGCCAGTGGTGCTGAGGGCAAGGATGAGCCACAGCACTCACTACTCAGGGACCAAGCTGTGTCCTCTCCTGGGAACAGGCCTTGAGCCTGAGAAGGCAGCCAAATGGTCCAGTTTGGCTTGTTGGGTCCTAAAGAAGTTAAGCTGCCCCACTCTCCTAGGCAGTGACACTAAGGGACACTGAAGAAATGCAGCCAGAGCAGATGAAAGGGAAGGAAGGGGAGAAGGTACAAGAAACCAGAGTCTCTCCAGACAGAAACCCTCAAGGGATCTAAGTCCTATTTATCTTAACACTGCCTCTACAGAATGCTATGTTTGCTCCATTTGTTTGTTGCTCAGAGTAAGGAAGTCACAAACTCTGATAAAATCTAACTGGAAAAAACTCACTGATAAAACAGACCCAAACCAAACCTACTGCCATTCAGATTCATAGGGTTTCAAAGGTTGTAAATATCATGGAAGTAGACTGCCTTGCCTTTCTCCCACGGAGCAGCTGGAGGGTTTGAACCACTGACCTTTTGGTTGGCAGCCCAATGCTATAACCATAGCACCACCAGATCTCCTTGACATAACTAAATTTTCTAAACAAAAAATCAATACAAAAAAGGCAAGCACTCAATTAAAAACTGGGCAGAAGAGCAGATCAGTTCACATATATAAAAAATACATAGCCAACAATTACATGAAAAGGGCAGCTGGCTCTCTCACTACTAAAGCAACACAAATTCAACCAACAATCTCATGTTCCCATACTACACTGGTAAAAGTTTAACAGTACCCAGTGCTGGCAAGGCTGCAAGGAAAAGGCATTTTCGTACCGTCAGTGGCTCTATAAACTGGTAGGACACCTACTTTAATGCATCCACTCTCTGCTCCAGCAATTCCTGGCAACTTATGCTAGATATTCTGCCCAAATGTCCAGAGATATATCTGTAAGAATGCCCTAACAGTACTGTTCATAATAGCAAAAAAGCTAGAATCAATCCAAATGTCCAATAGGGAACCACTTATGACCTATACAGTGTGGCCTCTTCACATATTTAAAAAAATATTCATTTATAGGCACAGAAAAAGATCCAGAAGGACACAGAGCAAACTGTTAATAACAGTTATCTCTGGAGAGTGGAACTGCCAAGTAGAAACATCATAGTTCTCTGCTTTTCACTTTTGTACTTCTTTTTTTTTCCTACCACACGGGTCCTTTATTGCTTTCACAATACTGCAACTAGTGTTATATAGTTCCCCTTCCCTCCTTCTCCCACCTCTCTCTCTCTCTCTCTGCTGATGAAGAGGGCACCAGGAAGCAATTCAAAGCAGCCTAGGGCCTGCAGCCTAGCTACACAGAGAGCTGTGTAGCTGGCGATTATGTTTCCAGAATGAAAAGGGAAACTAGCCAGTTGGGAGTTAGCCCCAAGTGGGAGGTGTCACTGCAGCTGTTTTCCATCATGACAGCAGAGCCCAAGAGCCCAGAAGCCTGTGCTATTCATCTGATTCAAGATGGACCAGAACCCTGAACATACCTGGCAGCCTTGATGGCCTCTGACCCATACCTAGTCAGCTCCCCTGATGGCCCAGGAACCAGAGAAGCTGAACGTACCAGCACTGGTCACCTCAGGTGAACACTGAAAGGAGTCCTGGCAGCCCCCACCTAGCCTGCTGATGCACGCAAAAACAAGGTCCCTACCGCCACAGAGGTACCTTGTGGCCTCACATGGGAACAGTGCTAAGTGCAGAAGGCCTCAGGCTCTCTCACGTCTGTAAAAGCCATAAGCAATTAGAGTTTAATACATACCACCAAAATTTACCTCAGACTAAGGAATACTAAGGAATATCACCCTCTCTTAGGAAAAGTGCTGAGAGGGCTCCTCTCCAAACTTAATCTACCTCTGTCACCCCCAGCCCCAGGTCTCTGAGCTATCAAATTGAGGCAAGGCAAAGGTCATCCCTGGACGTCTCCTGTGAATCCAAACAGAGAAGGGTCCTGCTGTTGCCAGGCATGCCTGAGTGCAAGCAAAACAAAAGGGCCCTTTCCCCAGAGAGGAGCCAAGTCTTGCCCTCACTTGGCTTCTGTGGCTTTCTGCCCGCTGGGTTTTACCTGTGCTGTCGGCACTGGGGTGGGGAGCTCTGAAGGCCATTCTCACCTGGTCTAGGGTCCTGCAGCAGTCCAGCAGCACACCCACAGGCTGGGTGTCCTGCAGGCTCTCCTTCAACTCCTTCAGCTTCAGATCAGAAGGACTGAGACTCTCATCCTACCAGAGAGGAGGAGAGGGTTTGCCACAGGAGCATCAACACAGAACATATAGCCTCCCCCAGACTCTTCGGCCCCCAAAACACACTCACTGCAGTCTGTGGAGGTAGTGCCTCAATGCTGGCAACATGGGAGGAGAGGGGCAGGATGCTGAGCTGGTCATCAATGACAAGACATTTCTTACAAGAGGCCAGAGACAGAATAAACCTGAGGAACAAAACCATCATAACGAGGTGCTGGGGGGGGGGGCAGCAGCGTCTACAAAATAAAGATTTGTTTTGCACATACAGTACTGCATTGTCAGTGAAGGCAAGCATGGGTGTATGAATGGATAGATGGGTGGACAGGCTGAACGATTAGGTATGTCTGTGATATGGGGAGTGTATCTGAGAACATATATAGGATTGGCAGACAATGGTTCTTTAAGTTTATATGAATAATCAGAATTCCTAGGTGTATAGCAGAATTGACAAGGGAAAGGTTGTGGTCACTGCTTGGTCACAGCCAGCTACCCAGAGGGACCGAGTAGTTGAACCTGTGGGCTTGGGACCATAGTCGCAGGTGACATCAAGCTCAATTGGCATAACATACTATACAAAACATTGTTCCACCTCCTACTTTGGCGAGTAGCAACTGGGATCTTAAAAGCTAGCGAGCTGCCATTTAGATGCAATGATGGGTCTCTCCTCGTCCAGAGCAAAGAAGAATGAAGAAAAACAAAATTCATAAAAACAATTAGTCCGAGTGACTGGTACACCATCCGATCTGCAGCCTATACGACTATGAGACCAGAAGAACTAGATGGTGCCCAGCTACCACTGTCATCCACTTGGAAGGGGATCTATGTAGGACATCCTTGATAGAGAGGGAGAACAATGTGGAACAAAACTCAAAATCATTTGGAGAAAAGAAAATAAAAACGGGGGACCAGGTTTGCTGGTCCAATGTTGCCTGGTGGAACCACTGACACTATGGCCCCTAGCTGCCCTTCAGGTCTGGAATTGAACCCATACATGTGGTTTCCAGTCAAACAGAAGACAGGCATATGAGTTGAACATTTACCTGAGGTAGATACACTCCTTGGAGAGAACAATCATTGAGCAAGAAGGGCTACCTATGCACAGGGAGACAGCTCAGGGGGCAGGAGTCCATGGAGGGATGGACACTGGGAAGAGGTAACTATGGGGAGGAAGTGGGAGGGGAGCTGTTGCATTGAGGTAAACTGTGGTCAATGTCATTAGACAAAGTATATGTAAACTGCTGTATGGAAAGAAAGTAAATTTGCTCTGTAAATCTTCACCTAAATCACAATTAAAAAAAAAAAAGGTTTGCTTTTCTTTAAGAAAATCATTTGGCCCTGTAAGTCTGACAAAGCTAGAGTGAGTAGTGAGAGATGATTCAGAGTCTCCTCCATAATGAACATGCTTCATTAAGCAAACAAGAAAACCATGAACTCCACACAAGAGACCAATTACAAGCCTTCCTGGTGCACACAACCGCCTCGGTTCTCTGTCACTTGGCCCTTCCCACAGCCTCCCAGGCTCACCCTTTAGCACCAAGGTTTCTTAGGTCATCCTTAAATGGGAAACTCTAAACCCAACTTACATATCCACCAGTCACATGGGGAAACAACAGACACACAGATGGATTTACCACAGGAATAAAAAACAAAAGGGAGAAGTAGTGAGGAAAGCTCCCTTAGGAAATATATAAACACTCATGTGCCTGTAGAAAAAGATGTGTTTGGCTGTAAAATTCAAATAGCCTCCCATCACTGCAAGAAAAGAATCTCACTGGCTACTCTCACAAGACTTCTGTTTTGTTTAACAACATATAATTCCTCAGCTGGCCTACTCATTCCACTGTGTTAAAGGGTGAGCAGACCAAAGGAGGAGCCACGGGCTGCTGAATTATCATCAAAATTAGAAAAGACCCCAAGGTTCATCAAGGCCAGGGTTCCTAAACCTCATTTTGGACCAAGTCATTCTTTGCTGGGGGAGGGGGAGGCTACCCTGTGCACTGCAGGCTGTCAAGCAGCATCTGTGGCCTCTACCCATTAGACACCAGTAGCATCCCCACCTCCTCCCTCCAAGCTACTGCCCCAGTCAGGACAATCTACATTTCTCCAGACACTGTCAAATGTCCCCAGGGGCAGATCACTCGGGCTGAGAAGCACTGATCTTGCCCCCAGTTTCTAAAGGTATAAAAGGGCTCTGTGGTCAACTCAATTTGGGAAAAAATCGGTTAAACAGGTCCCTGCTGCTGCAAAACTTTTCCGAGGCTACCAGAGGATAATGCAGACCTTCATAAAGGAAAAACAGTATCAGCATTTACCAAACGTATCTGGCCAGAAAACTCTTTTGTCGCAATGTCTCTCTTAAGACACTAATGGAGCACATTTCAGGAAACAGAGATTGAGACAAATCCCCCTATGAAAGGTAAGTAAGCTAGGACCCAAGGAGGTAAAATGACTTGGTTAAGGCCACTGCACTAGCCTGCGCCAGAACCAAGACAGAAGGATCCAGGTCTCTAGTCTCATTTTTACTCAATCTCATCCCTTCTGGCTAGTTTCACAATCACCAATGCTGTCCAGAATTTCACCACTTTGGATCTATGTAGGAGATCCTTGATGGAGAGGGAGAACGATGTGGAACAATACTCAAAATCATTTGGAGAAAAGAAAATAAAAACGGGGGACCAGGTTTGCTGGTCCAATGTTGCCTGGTGGAACCACTGACACTATGGCCCCTAGCTGCCCTTCAGGTCTGGAATTGAACCCACACCTGTCGTTTCCAGCCAAACAAAAGACAGGCATATGACTTGAACATTTACCTCAGGTAAATACACTCCTTGGAGAGAACAATCATGGGAGAAAGAAGGGCTGCCTATGCACAGGGAGACAGCTCAGGGGGCAGGAGTGCATGGAGGGATGGATATTGGGAAGAGGTAACTATGGGGAGGAAGGGGGAGGGGAGCTGTTGCATTGTGGTAAACTGTGGTCAATGTCATGAGACAAATTATATATGAACTGCTGTATGGAAAGTGAATTTGCTCTGTAAATTTTCACCCAAATCACACACACACAAAAAAGAATCTCACCACTTTGGACTCCTTCCTCACACAAAAGCAAAGCTTCCAGTTGGATCCAAGACAAAAATTTCCTTCCCATTATGGCTCCCTCACAATTACAAAGGACTGACAAGGGTGTGAGAGATCTAGAGACCTACCGTTCATTAAACCTTCCCACCACATCCTGATGGGCTTCAGTTCTGTATCTTGAATGCACGTCCTAAAAAAGCAAGACAACACTCATAAACATGCCAACAGCACTAAGGCTCAGGCTCCAAATGTGAAGATGTTCCCTCAAGTGACCTTGGGAAGAAAGGAGACGTCAGAGGTGCCATTAGAAACAAAATCCGCTCCCGCACACCATTCTGTGCTAAACTGGCCAAAAGCCATTTGTTGGAACTGGGATCAGACACACCCAGTGGGAACTGCAAGTAGAGGCCCTGAGGTGAGAGCAAGCAGGGCACGTTTGAGGAATTTTGAGGCCAGAGAGGCTATTGTGTGAGTGATGGTAGGAGTAGTACTGAAAGGAAGCAGCTACAAAGATTGGAGGGAAGCCCATCTCATCAGATAAATGCAGCTCATGAAACCTTGAGCCCACTGCCAAGCAGCAGAGCCATAGGCACAACTCCAAACCTGCTTCTCAGAACACAAATGTAGCAATATTGATGGAGTCAGGAGACAAGCTCTACATCAGGGGAGACACATCCTGACCTCTAACCAAGTGGCCTTTGCTTCGGGAGAAAGCTATCTCTGCCAGGGTCAATAATTCTTTCTTGACAAACTCGGAGTAGAACTGGCAAGTGTTTCTTCATTATCCATTACGAAAAGGGCCGGCAAAGAAGTCTGCGTGTGGTCCCTCTTTTGGCAATGCACAAATTTAAGCACTAGCATGACTCTTTACAGAAAAAACCATTCTAGAAAATTTAATTGTATGAAAGCTGCATCATATCCTAGTACCACGGTGTCAGATTTGCAGATGCCTAACCAAATGAAAAATTAGGAGATTCCTAGGCACACTTAGAGCCACTGAGATTTATCTGCAGTGACTTCCTGGTTCGTTGCAGCCAACAAACGCCCAGCCCAGAGACTATGCAGACTGCCTCATGGGAGTTCTTACAAGAAGGTGGCCTGCTGCAAAAACACACACTGATTTGAGCCCCACAATTAAGTTAAAAAACAGACCCTTACCATGGTCATCGTGTACAACTGCTTGAGTGAACTCATGGTCCGTAGGAGGATGACCACCAGCCCGCCGCCTTCCACCGTTTCTACAGTCCTAGCCAGCAGATTTGGAGTTAAGGCTTCAAAATCCTAGAAAATGGAGACCTCAGGAAGACTTGGCACCCCCAGGGACACCAAACCAAGGGCAAGTTCATAAAAGTAAAAAGAGAGTTTCAGTGCACAAACACAAAACCAGGCCCAGCTACCCACCAGCTCACACAAAACACATACATTCATGGCTCCTTAGTTAGGGACACTAAAGAACACAGCTCAGCCCTTGAGTAAAGATACACCTGGTTTTATATGTGAAAAACGTTTCTATTCAATTCTGATAAAATCCTATTTGGAACCAAGTTCTCTAAGCCCTTCACTGACTCACACTTGAATTTTAGATACATCCTGCATGCATTTGCTGACATGTGTACAGATCTACCAGCTCTACTCAGCTGTACCACATGGGGGAGCTACTGCTTAAAGGAGCCTATCACTGCAATAACTGCTCAGGGTGGTAAGTAAACACTCCCCACCAGCCAGTGATCAGACCAGGCGTTTCCATGCGTCAGAGTGAGGAGGAGGCAAATGTTCTCTTCGCTGGCCTCCAAGGTGGGATACAAGCCAACGGTGTATGAAAGAACCCACTATAATACAGCAAGAAAAGGCTGGAATTTCTAGTCATAACTTCCCCCCTCATTTTTTAATTCATACTTTGGAAAGTATGTTTATATTTTATATAATCAAGGCTATAATACACATGTTTATAATAAATACATAAAAAATTGCAGGGTTTATATTTAAAAGTTTTTCTCTCTTTTTTTTTTTTCTTATGGGGTTAGGTATAAAAGTAGGAGCCTTGGTGGCACCTGGCTGCTAACCAAAAGGTTGGTGATTTAAACCTACCTAGCAGTTCTGTTAAACCTACCTAGGAGCTCTGGTAGCGTAGTGTCTAAGGCATTTGACTGCTAACCAGAAGGCTGGTGGTTCAAACCCACCAGACATTCCTTGGAAGGAAGGTTGGGCAAACTACTTCCATAGAGATACTGCCTCGGAAACCCAAGGAGGGGTCACTCTGAGTCGGGTCTGACTCAACGGCACATAACAACAACAGCAGCAGCAGCTCTGTGGAAGAAAGATCTGGAGATCTACTCCCATAAAGATTAGCGCCTCTAGAAAACCCTATGAGCCAGTTCTACTCTGTCACATGGAGACACTGAGAAAAGATATCAAAGAATGAAACAAAGGAAAAACACAAGACACAGTCTATTAACTTGCCAAGAGGACATACATCAGTGAAGAAATTCACCAAGTAGCTCTTAAGGACAAGAAAAGGGAGTAGGGGTGAGGGTAGGCGGTAATCATGATAATTTTGCTAAAAGCCTTCTGCAGAGGCATGTGAGTCCATAAGTGTGTACCCAGTTAATGAAAACAAACTCTACTGCTCATTGCTAGGCAAGTCTTTCGCTAGGTCCAATAAGGATCTGGGGTCCTAGGGTCACTCAAAGTTCAGTTCTTACCAACTTCAGCAGATTAGAACCAGCTGTAATCAAACTTAAGCCAGGTTTAGTACCTTCAGACAAGTGCTGCTTTAAGTAGAACATTTTTCTTTTATATAGGAGTAAGTGATCAAATTTCCTTTAGAAAACTAGCCAAGCCTCCCACCAATAATGCTACGGGTAGGGGTTGTGACTCTTCTCACCAGACTATACCACTGGAGAACCAGCTAGGCCCAGCACCTCAGTGCTCTGGGCCCACCCACTGATCCCACAGGCTGGAGGACATCACCCACCTGGAGGACACACATGCCAAAAGTATTGCCCAGGATCTTGTGGGTCTCATTGTAGTAGCAGTAGCGAATGTTTGTGGCCGCTACGAAGAGTTCAAAGGGGTCGTCTTGTTTTATGCTCAGCGTCCCGTTCTTTATTTTCTTCTGCAGCTGTCGCATCCTTTTCTTCCGGTGGCTATAATCACCCCCACCCCATGAGAGCCAGTTACTGAGACGGGCTACAGAGGAAGGGATAGGGTAAAGCCTCAGTGATGCCCCCATTAGACCTTCAGAGCTAGTGGGGAACTTAGACATTGTGGGGCAATTCCCTTGCAGTACAGTAAAGAGTTAGAGAGGCATTACAGCAGCGTGATTATGAATACAGGCTTCTCAGTGAACAAGGACATATCTGTGTGTAAGCCCTGCTCTGTAATCTTGGGCAAATGCTTCACTTTAAAAGAGGGCCAGTGGGAGGATCTAAACCTCACAATATTTGGCCAGAACCAGAGCTTGAAATCAAACCTGGGTGACTGAGAGTTTCCTGACCCTCAAGCTGATGCTTAACTATCCTGTGCTGCTCACCAGAAGGCCCAGGAAAAGCAGAGTGATGGCAGATCACTTTATGAATGACAATCTTTCCTGAATACAGTTATCTCTTTTCCTTACCTAGACTGTGGAAGCAAATTCTCAAGGGCAACTCTAATCTAAGGCAACAATGACAGAGGATGCAAGGGCTAGAACTGAATTGGTAAACTTCTCAGAAATCCCTAATTTTTTTTGTTTTGTTTTAAAAACTCTAAATTTCCAACTGTAATTTACCTTTTTCTCTTACAGAAAGAGAGAGTAAGATGCTCCAGAATTAAGGATTATATCAGATCAAAATTTTGCCATAACTTCCTAACTTAATAGCTTGAACCAAGGTCCTATGCATTGTGGGCCTCCACCTCCTCATCCGTAAACCAAGGCAGCCATTGAGTGAGTTCACGCCACCGTCCCTTCTGGCTCATACCAGGCTTAGTGCGAAGGCCACAACTTACAAGGATCAGCTTTACACAATGTGCTGCCAGCCCAAGGACCTGACAGTGGTGGGGTGGGAGGTGACAACAGAACAGATTCTTCTAAGTAAAGATGATGAATATAAGTAAAAGGCAAGTCTGCTCAAAAAACCGTGAACTGCCTCCTTCTGTAAACATCTCACATTTACCAATGGAACAGTAGTGAGTGCAGAAGCCTCAGAAACTTTAAATTCTGCCAAAAAGCAATGGGCCCTTTTCTTAATTTTTATTAAAGCTGCTTACCTGCCCTACTCTGAAAGAGTATATACAATATAAGATCAACTAAGTTTTAAAATTATAGATCACTGATATACACCTAAATGCTAACAATACCTAAGTGTTGAGATTATGGGTGATTCTATTTCCATCTTTGTGATTTTTCTGTATTTTCCGTATTTTTTACTATAAGATATTTGTTATTTTTTAAAGCAAACTTATATACTCCAAATCTGGTTTACTTTAGGCAGAATCAAATTTCTTTAAGGCCAGAGAAAGGCACTAATCGAGGTTAGCCTTTGGTGCCAATTTTGATTTTATCAAAATAATCCTGCTAACAGCACACTCAACAAATATTAACTGAGTATCCGCTACAAATATCATAGGGCATTCGAAAGCATAAAACCATAAAGACAAGCTCTGAGTGTGACCAACACAGGAAGAGGAGGACAAGTGCTAAAGAAGGCAGAGGAGCCATCAATTCTGACTCAGGAGCTTAAGAAAAGATTCCTGCAGGAGGCAGGCCCAGAAAAAGGGGTGGATTTCAGCAGGGAACACAGAGAGGTGGAAGTGGCATTGCAAACAGAGTAGACAGAAATAGCAAAGGCAGGGAGTTTAGCCAGAGAACAGGGTCCAAAGCTCTAAGGTGGCAACTCTAGGACCTGAATAGAGAAGTCAACAGGAAAAGCTGCCTTGGAGAGGAAGAGATGCATATTTAAGATGCGTTAAATGTGGACAACTGACGAGTCATAACAGTTGTCACAGTACCTAGGAGAGCAATCAGAGCAGGACATGGGATTTGGGAGTTGTCATCAGAGACATCTGGGAATAAAGCAGGGCAGAGAGGGCCGAGGACAGAAGCACACACACAAGCTAGGCTTAAACTCACTGCCATCAAGTTGGATCCGACTCATAATGACCCCTCCTTGGGTCTCTGAGGCAGTATTACTACTGAGATAGATTGCCCAACCTTCCTTCCAAGGAGTGGCTGGTGGGTTTGAACCTCCAGCCTTCTGGTTAGCAGTCAAATGCCTTAGGCACTACATCACCAGAGCTCCTTAGCTAGGCTTAGAAACAAAGATAAGATCAAGGGAAAGAGAAGAGCTTGGAACAGTGGTGACTGTCATGGAGGCCAAGAGAGAAGTGTTTCTGAGGTGGCTACGTAACGGCTTCTGTGTCAAGGAATAGCACTCTTCCAGTTCCTCCTCATAGAGTTACAGGTAGACCTCCTAGATTTCTACGATGTGATCCCACCTCCCCTGGTCCAGGTGGGCCCCTTACACTAAGAATTTTGGAATAAAGACTAATTTCCAGATTTCAGAGCCTGTAACATGCAAAACTCAAGTGCTGTTTCTATCATGGAAACAACAGAAAACAGAAGGCTCATCTGTAGTGAGAGAGAACGGAGTAGATCTGTAGACAGGAGCAGAGATGAGGAACTGAGCAAGAACAGGGAATAGGAGCACTCTGGCTCTATATCACCTGAGGCAGAAGTGAAACTGCATCCCTTTGGGTTCCAGGGACTGTCCCTCATACAAGAAGCTCACTTTGTACCTCAGTATGTTTGTGTTGGAGGTCTGATATTTACAACCAAAAATCACGATTACTGCAACTTCAAAAAATGAGGTAATAGCCAACTGTCACAGGTGCCAGTAAACTATTAGAGAAAGAAGAAAAGGAGAAAAGTTTTTCTGTTAGGCATCAGGTTGCTGATGACCTCTAAGAGCAGTCTGATCATAATGAGAGAAACAGAGACCAGACAGCAAAGGGTATGGCAAGGAAGTACAAAAGGCTTCTGTTTAAAGATATCTGGCAAAAAAAATGACAGCAAATACTAGCTTAAGGATAAAGCTGGGTCTGAAGCCAATCATTCAGAGAATGTGAAAAGCTGAGGCAAGCTTATAATAAAAAGGAGAAAGTTTCAAAGGTGTCTGGAGTGGCCAGAAGAGAAAAGTCAGAGAGAGGTGAGAGAAGAGATCCACAGCAGATGACGGGTATCTCTTGGACACGGCAGGACATGGCATGAGGCACACCTCCCTCAGAAACAAAATGGAAAGAAGCATGATAACAAAGCAGCAAAAGGCAACTGAAGGAACATGCTTTAGATGGTCTTGATCGGCTTAGAAAGCAGACAGCACATATAGAGAGTAAAGCAATGAGCTGGGGACTTAAACATCATGAAAATGATTTGAAACTTATTGCCAACAATGAAGAAAAGATGTCAGCTCTATTCTCTATTTGAAAGTGTCCATAGAGATAGCACTACCACTAATGATCCCTAAAAAACTCTATCAAGTAATCATTTCCTGGTACTTAATTAATGGGCAGGAATTCTAAGTGAGGTGAGAGACACAAAGGGCCAACCTTACCTGCTAAACCCCAGCTCCTTCTTGTAACACCACAGCACTGAAGGCCGAGCCTTCACAGTTGCTTTGGACAACATGTGATGGAGTATTACGACCTGCCAAAGACAGAAGTCACAGACTCTCAGGGCCAAAAGAGAGCATTTATCATTTCCAAAAAACAAAGGAAGGCTCTCAACAGGTACTTTAATTAAAGAAAACTAGACAACAGAATCTTAACATCATTTTGTGCTGAAACCCCACAGGGATATAAAGAAACTCAGAAGCATTTACCAAGCCTTACCTGATCCTTCCCTCGATCCCCAACTACAACAAAGAGAGACCTTTGCCGTTCAACTATCCCATTCTCAATGAGAATCCGGATTCGGTTATCTACCTTCTTCCGATGCATGATGAAAGATTATCACTAAGAGACAGAAAGGAAACACAGCATCAGATCCTGGGTTAGGAACAACACTAAGTAGCCTCCTCCTACAGGGCCAGGGGCTGTGCTAGGCACATGCTTTTAAGTTTCATCTTACCTAACCCTCAAATCAGTACAAGAGAGAAGAAATCAGCCTCGTGTTTCAAATTAGTAAACTAAGGTTTGGGAGGTGAAGAAAATGTTTCTTCAGCAAAGGAAGTCAGAAGAGAAACTGGAATTTACACGTTCATTGAAGAGTTTGAAAAAATAAAACAAAACACAGAAACTTAAATGTCAACAAAAAAAGAGAAAGAATTATTCAAATAAGTAATGGTATATCCATGAGTCATTTTCAAAAGCTATCTAAGGGTAGGGAGCTCTGGTAGCATAGTGGCTAAGACACTTGCCTGCTAACCAGATGGCTGGCGGTTCAAACCCACCAGCCACTCCTCGGAAAGAAGGTTGGGCAATCCTACTTCCGTAGTGATACTGCCTCGGAAACCCAAGGAGGGGTCGCTATGAGTCAGGGCCGACTCGACGGCACATAACAACAACAACAACTATCTAAGGGTAGGATATAGATTCTTATGAAAAAAATAACATGGCAGAATAAAGTGTGATACTATTTTTCAATACATATATACACAGCATATGCAGAAAAAAAAAGACTGGATAAAAATAACAAAATGTAGTTATTTCTGGATGGTGGGATTGCAAATGATTTTAATTTTGTTCTTTTGGTTTGTCTGCCTATCTTTTCAATTCATGTTATTAACAAAATTAAGGGGAACAAAAGCAATATTTCTGTGATGAAATGTGCCTACTATTTCTTCAAGTAAGGGAAAATTACAGATCTCAAAAGTTAAGATCATAGAAAAAAAAAAACACTGTATCATTACCACAGTAAATCCACTAAAGAGACATCAGGAAATCAATCCTATTACTGTAATATAAAAGTAAACATTAAAAACTACTTAAAATCTATAGTTCATGCTGCATTCTAAACACTTGTTGGGTGTATTAGTCCAATCCAACTCACAGCCACCCATGTGACAGAGTAAAACTGCCTCATAAGGTTTTCTAGGCTGTAATCTTTATGGGAGCACAGGTTTTTCACCTAAGGAGCTGCTGAGTGGGTCTGAAATGCAACTTTTCAGTTACCAGCCAACCACTTAACCTAAGCCTTAACCTTGCCTTAAGTGTCTCTTGTAACCTTCCAATCCAAGCATGGATCTTTAGGAGTTCTGTCTTAATATAAAACACTATGTCACCATCAACAGTGCCTATTTCATAAGGAAAGATTCAAGTAGAAAGAATTCAAGTACCCCAAAGCAGACAAGTGATGGACTCGCACTTGGGTATGTCTGACTTCAAAGCCTAAGCTCTTTCCTGTTCACCTGCTCAGCTTGGAGGTCCTGTGTTGTGGGCCACAAAAAGATTCCACAAAACAAAATTAACAACTAATTATTGAGGACTGCTTTTTGCTGTAGTTATTGTGCCTTAGAAGTACCACATAAGGTCCTTGACTTCAAGGCTCTTCCATTCTCCTTGGAGAAGTTATTTAACGGAAAGAGATGAGGGACAACTGGCCCAAACCTACGTCATCGAGTCAATTCCGACTCATAGCAACCCTACAAAGCAAAGTAGAACTGCAGCATTGGGTTTCAATTGCTATAAATCTTTACCAAAGCAGACTGCCTCATCTTTCTCCTACAAAGCAGTTGGTGAGTTTTTAAATCCCCTACCTTTGAAACAAGACACATAAAATTAAATGAAAAAAATAGTATCTACCGCCAGTTGTCTGATAGAGATTGATGTGGATGGAGTTACCACGGAAGGCTCAATGGAAGATGAAGGTCTTGAAGGAAAAATGATTATTTCTCACTCACCTATCATTTAACAAATACATAAGACCTATCGTTCTAACCGCACAAAACAAAGTTCTGACTATGACTGCTGAAAAATGATATAAACGAACAATCATTGTGTAGCCTCAGGTCAAAGCCCAGGCTGCAACCTGGAACTGCGGGAAGCCCTGCAATGGGCAAAGTTCTGTCACGAACCCACCTCGCTCCTCTGACTAGTCGTCCCTGAAGGATGGGATTCGGGGAGCGCTGCCAGCAGAGCGCACAATAAGCCCGCCCGAATAGCCACGTATTGAGGAACAGGTGATTCTGTCATATAGGAGCGCCCGGGTGTATCAGCGTGGGCCAGTGCCTGGAAGCAGAGCCTACGTCCTCGGGTCTGCTTCCTACTGGCCCGGAAAGGACACGGACGCCGACCACAGGACCACTCCCTAACCCTCCCGTGATAGGGTACCTGAGAACACCAACCGGCGGACCCAGCCAGAGGTGAAGCGGAAGCACGTACGGCAGAGAAGCCCCAGAAGTCCTTAAGGACCCGCACAGTACCCACAGTGGTTGCCCGGGCGCCTGCTCTCAAATGTAGAGAGCCACATGCATCGGCTCAAGCGCCGGAAGGCAGTGCGCGTGCGAGGACACGAACCACGCCGGAAGCGAGGGGGACCTTCCTCACACCCTGTCGCTGGGCGATGACGTCAAGTCAGGGAGGTGGTGCTACAGCATATTCAACCGCGCTTTTGCAATTTGGGCTCTTTTGGGGGTAATGTGCAATTTACCTTTCATATTTATACCCTAGCTACACCAAAAACTCACTGCCATGATAGTCGATTCTGACTCATAGCACCCCCCGCCTTCTTGGGTTTCCGACGCTGCATCTCTACTGAAGTAGATGGCCCAGTTTTCCTTCCCAGGAGTGGCTGGTGGGTTTGAACGGCTAGCCTTCTGGTGAGCAAATGCCTTAAGCACTACTCTCCAATTGGATTTACCAGGTGGTAAATCTTTAGGTAAGTAGTCTCTCTCCCTTTTGCAGAGTGGTGATGGTCTTGAACCACCTGCCATCTGGTTAGCCGTCAAATGCCTTCGGCACTTGGTGGTTCCAACAATGGGCTTTAATAGTAATAGATTGTGAGGATGGCTCAGGACCGGGCACTCTTTTGTTGTTACAGAATCGCATAGGACTTCATAGCATCTCACAAACGAAACAAATCATTGTTGTAGTCATTCCGCCTCATAGTAACCCTAGGTGACTGTCAACTCCCCCCCCCCCCCGCGAGTTTCCAAGGCTATCGTTACAGCAGCCAACTGTCACATCCAGAATTCGGTGGGCTCAAACCACTTTTTGTTAACAGACAAGTGCTTTAACCACGTAAGGGGTCCTTATTCTTTTAAGGGCAAAACATGGGAGATTTACATTATCTTCCCCAACCCCAGCACCTGCCACTGTGCTGGGGGGAGGGGTTTGTGTGGATGCACTAAGGCTGAGCGCAGCAAGGGTTTCAGGGTTATGCTTGTGCGAGATTCTCGTTCCCAAGGGTGTGTGCATTTTTGTGATACTCCTTTTCCCATTGGCAACATGAGGGCACTGGACCAGCAGACCTACTTTTCATCTCACCTGACCTTCCCTCTACCCTGCAGTATTGACTTCGTGGATCTGTCTGGAATTTAGTAGTTTTGCAGGCTCCCTTTAGGCCTCAAATGCTAGAACTCTTGTGAAAAACCAGCTCCAAGGTTATGCTGTTTTTCAACTACTCTCCCCAGGCAAATTCACCCGAAGACTCGACTAAAAACTCTTTCTATCTTTGGGTCAGATCACTCAACTTCAAATAGACATAACCACTTCACACTTCTCCTCAGGTACTTCAAACTTATCCCAAGACAAACTCATTATTCCCCTTCCTCCCAGAAACCCTTTTCCCAAATAAAGATACCCACAACTCAATGTATTCCACATCACCCCTCTAGTCTGATTCCATCAGCCAATTCTTTTCTAATCCACTAACAAGATGTCAATATTCCTGACACTGTTACCAAGATACAGTGATTAAAATATCTCTGCACCTTAACTTTACATGATGCCACTTTTAAATGCTATTGAGAAAAACATCATCAAGCAAAAAGTGACTGGGGTTCTTTTAGAGGGGCGAGGAAGTCCCCGCCCCCCAGTGACTGGAGCAAAAGCCTGAATGGCTAAAACCATGAGCCTCAAAAATATTTGCGTGAAAAGCCTTTTGGGCTTATCACACACATGCCAAGGCTGCGATGGGAAACATCTTGATGAGGCAGCAAGTGTGACCAGAGCATAGTGAGCAAGAGGGAACAGGGCAGGAAATTAGGCCACATATCGTAGGGCCTTCTGAGCCACACATGAACCTATTTCTAATGTGATGGAAAACCACTGGAGTTTGGGGAGCAGTAATGACTAGATCTCATTAGTCCTTTTAAAAGGCTCACTCAGGCTGTAACACAAAAACTACATTACAGGAAGATAAGATTAGGAGCAATGACAACCAGAACCATTGTTATTGCAGTTACCTGTTTGAGTTTGGCAATGCAGGCAGTCACAAGCACTACATGACTGAAGATGTATTTTAAAGGTAGAATCTCAGGTTCTCATGGAGGATTAGATATAGGGTATGAGAAAAAATAAAATTTCGATTTGAAGTACTCAAGGCATACAGTTCGATGTTGAGCATGAGTCTGGAACAATCTAGTGCCTAGAAATATTTATGAGTGACTAAGATGCTGATGGAATCCAAAGCCATAGGATTTATGTGATCACCTACAAAGTCTGACAACCAAGGCATGAATTCAGCAAAGGATAATGAGCACCCATTATCCATTCTCTCTATTCCAGACCTCAGTTTGCATTACAATCATCTCATCTAACACAGGGTACACTCCAAAAGCATCCCTACCTCTCCTAACTTCACACACTTTGCTCTCAACATTGTATCGTTTTTTTAAGGGCAATTTTATTAGGTGACCCACCAACCACCCACCCGACACCTTAAAAACTTTCAATGGTTTCTAATTGTTAAGCCCATAACTTAAAAAGCCCTGCATTGTAGCTCCTACCTATTTCTCCATCCTCTCCATAATCTTTACTTTTTCCATTTGCACCAAATAAGCCTTCCCAGTCACTGGAGATAAGACTTTTGGACATGTTCTTAGCTACCCTCTTTGCCAAATTTATTACTCCTCTTCTTCAAATCTTAGCTCAATTGTCCCTTTAATCAAGTTTTTCCTGACCATTTTAACAAGGCTTCATTCTATCCTTATCATCAACCATTTTGCTTTTGTGTTAACAGTATCTTTGAGCAGGAGCCAGCCTTGTCTCCACTCAATACACCTAGTACTTTGGATAAGCAGCAAAGAACACCCAAAGTTTGTCTTAGTGGTTCATTACAGCAGTTCCCTAACACAAACACTATAAAGAAAACTGTTGTTATGTGCCGTCAATTCAGCCCCAACTCATAGCGACCCCTCCTTGGGTTTCCAAGGCAGTAATCCTACAGTAGATTGCTCCATCTTCCTTCCGAGGAGTGGCTGGTAGGCTTGAACCACCAGCCTTCTGGTTAGCAGTCAAGTGCCTTAGGCACTACGCTACCAGAGCTCCCTAAACAACAAAACTTTGTTGTTTTTATGTGCCGTTGAGTCAGAATCGACTCATAGCGACCCCTCCTTGGGTTTCAAAGGCTGTATCACTACAGAAGTAGATTGCCCAACCTTCCTTCTGAGGAGTCACTGGTGGGTTTCAACCGCCAGCTTTCTGGTTAGCAGTCAAGTGCCTTAGGCACTATGCTACCAGAGCTCCTTAAAGAAAACTAGTACTGACAAAAAGAAATACACTAAAAACTTGACTGTATCAGGGATAAACACCTGATCTTTCAAAGCCTACACTCAAAAAGCCAGGCTGCTACATGGAACTGCACTAGGATTTAGAAGAATTTAAGGTATAAAAATCCTGACTAAAGCCTAGCAAATAAGATTTAATCCTTTTCTTCCCTTCCCACAAGTAGTTAAGACATTTGCTGGATGGTATACACAACTTAAACAGCTTTCTCTCAAGGACAATGAGGAATCAGATTTTAATATGCTTCATCTGTTATGATTTAAAATGTTCACTACTTTTTCCAAAATTTTTACAGAATTCAAAATGGGAAAGGCTATATAGATGAGGCTTAACAACTTACTTTCATTTTCCTGAGCTTTCTTCCCACTTCCACCCCTCATTACCTCTACAGAAGGGATAAGCTCAAAGGCAATACTGAATCTTTAAAATATAATTTACAGTTATTAATACAAAGTGCTTATTAACAACTCATGTGGCATGCAGATCAGGAGCTTAGAGACAAAGTAAAAGGTTTTTTTCATTTCGTGCTTACCTGCATATCTCATTTTCCCTAATTAGACTGATACATTCTTGAAAAAACAGTAATTAATCCAAAACTTTTTAAGACACTTAGGAGGCCAACTGCACATGTCTGTTAATAGGTCTTCTGAGGAGAAGTACACATTCCCTTCTCTGTAAGTTGGAAGTCTCCCAAGCAAGAGTTGCATTTTTAAGGAGACCAAAGAACTGTGAATGCTAACTGATCAAAAATATTTCAAGAGTATTGCTTTAATATATTAACTGGGAAAAAAAAAAAAAACACAACAAACTTCTATCTTCTTTAGGATCTGGAAATAAAACTGCCCTGACCAAGGTAATCAATGACATTCTACCCTAAAGCTTATCATTATCCATGTGAGATGATTAATATTGTGCATTTATAAAGTATGTTGTATGGGGTGTCCTGCTACAACATGAAGCTACAGTGATGTGTGGAAATCATTTCCTTGCAATTCCGCTACAACACACATTTTTAAACAGAGGCTCTCTCTGCAGCTAGAATAAGCATTCACATACTATACAGAACACTAATACCAAGACTCAGATCTTCATGAGATAAAAAGTTCTCTGCTTCACAATGAGGCACTTCTATAAAAAATATAGTCTGAATTAAGATATAAAAACCTTCCATTTAGACTGTCATAATAAAATGCCCAAAAAATAGGTTATTTCAAAAAGAACAAACTCTTCTTTAAAAATGCCAGAGAAATAAATCACTACTAAATTTTTACACACTCACATTTTCACTAACACACAGAAGTCTGAAACTTAGGAGAAAGCATTTCTTCCCCATTCCACCTTGGAACTGATTCATAGAGAACATCGCCATATGAAGAACTTATTTACTTCAAGTTTGTAATGTTAAATGTAGTAAAATTATTTTTTACACATATAGCAAATTTAGTTTTATATAGGATTGCACGTATGACATCATTTAGAGATTAGCCAGCAAAGCACAAATATTTTACCCATCCCCCCTAAGATATGGTTGTGGTACATCCCAGGCAGATGTCATTTAAAGCATGCAAGAGAAGATACTAGCAGAGAAATAGTTACTAATTTACAAAAGTAAACAACCCTCCCAATATGGTGTACCACAACCACACATGAGAAAAGAACTTCTTTTATTTAAAAAAAAAAAAACTGAAAAGATTCCCCCACTCCCCACCACCCTACAAAACTTCTGAATGTGGAATGTTCAACAGCCTATCCATTTTAGTAGGACATAAAACCAAGAAAAACTCCAGTTGTCTAATGATGAATAACTGAGAGTAGATTTCTTTTTATAGTACCTGAAAATGGAAAAACCTACCAGACTCATGGATTAGAAGACTTAACATTGTGAAAATGTCAACACTATCTAAAGCAACCTAGATACATATAATGCAATCCTAATCCAAATTAGGATTCCAATATTCTTTGGAAATGGAAAAACAAATCTCCAACTTTACAATGGAAAGAAAGGAGGCCTGGAATAGCTAAAGCATGGCAGGCCTCACACTTCCCAATCCCCAAACTTAAAACTTAAAACAGCCATAGTAATCAAAACAGTCTGGTACTAGTTTGATGACATAGAGGCACCAATGGAATAGAACTGGAAACCCAAGCAGCTTATCTTCAACAGAGGTCAAAGTCCATTCATATGGTGCTGGCAAAACTGGATATCCCTTATACAGAAAATTGAGTCAGGATCCACACCTCACACCACGCACAAAAACTCAGTAAGAATAAAAAATCTAAATGTTAAAGCTAAAATTATCCTGTAAGACAACATAAGGCCAAAAGCAGGGAACCTAATTTCCAGCATAAATTATCAAATAAACTAAACATGCACAAACAACAAAAAAACAAATTAGGTAACTTGGGCCTCTTAAAATTTAAACTTTATGCTCATCAAGGGAGTAAAAAAAATAACCTACAGACTGGGGAAAACTCTTTGGCAACGACCTATCTGATAAGTCTAATCTCTAAAATATGTACAATACAACAACAAAAAGACAAACAAGCCAATCCAGAAATAGGTGAAGGACACAAAAAGACACTTCATCAAAAGAGGACATTCAGTGGTCAACAAATATATGAAAAGATGCTCATGATCATTAGCCATTAGAGAGATGCACAGCAAAACTACCATGAGATACCACCATCTCACCCTTGCACAAATGGCAGTGATCAAAAAAAAAAAAAAACCAGAAAACAACAAATGCTGGTAAGGTCGTGGGGAAATAGAACTCTTAATACACCACTGATGGGATTATAAAATGGTACAACCACCATGGACAACAGCCTTGGCACCTGCTCAAAAACCTAGTTAATAGAAATACATTAGGATCCAGCAATCCTACTTCTAGATACGTATCCTAGAGATTTAAGAGCACTGACAGAGACATATGCACACCTATGTTCACTGCATCATTATTTCCAATAGCAAAAAGATGCAAACAACCTAAGGGGCCATCAAAAAAAGAATGTATAAATTGTGGTACACATATACAATGGAATACTAAACAAATGTGAATAATGAGTCCGTGAAACATCTTATACCACAGATAACTCTGGAGAACATTATGCTGGGTGAAATCAGTCAATCACAAGAGGGCAAATATTCTATTTGTATGGTCCCACTGTTATAAGGTCAAGAATAGATACACACACAGAAACATTCTTTGATGATTACCAGTAATGGGAGGTTAAAGAAGAGGGGAATCCCTTCCTAGATAGCAGACACTTAGTATTTTTGGTGATGGCAAAAGCAAATGTGGTAAAGCCAACACAACTTGACCAACATAAATAAAGACATTAAGTACACAAGAAAACGGGGCAATTTCGCTTACTGCTGTTAACATATACAATTTTACAACAACAGTAAAACCAACCAAAAAATGTATGGTTATATAGGTAGATTACGATGCATGTTTATCTACTTAAAAAAAAAAAAAAAGACCAAATCCACTGCCATTGAGTCAGTTCTGACTCACACTGACCCTCAGGGTTTGTAAGGCTGTAAATCTTCACAGAAGTAGATTGCCCATCTTCCTCCTGTAGAGCAACTGGTGGGTTTGAATTACTGTCCTTCTAGATAGCAGCCAAATGCCTTACTCATTGCACCACCAGAACTCCTTATAGATGTGTACATAGGAAGGCATACATGAGTATGCATGTGGATATATATCTGCAGGCACAAGGATACACATGGTTGTGTGCACTTTATATATATTCACATATACAACAAACCACAGAGGGGCAGTTATGGAGGCTTCCTAGACATATTCAAACAACTCACATGATTGGTTTACTGGGTGAAAAGGCTTGGGACCATAGTCTCAGGGGCTAACTTAGTCAATTTGCATTACAGAGTTCACAAAGCTGTTCTAAATCCTAATTTGGTAAGCAGCCATCTAAGATACAGCTATTGGTCTCTTACCTGGAGCAAAGGAGAGTGAAGGAAACCACAGACTTAGGGAAGCAATTAGTCCACAGGACTAACAGCCCACACCAATCACAACCTCTTCTAACCTTAAACCAGAAGAATTAGATGATGCCCGGCTACTACTACTCACCATTCACAATAGAATGTTCTGGATAGAAAGGGAGGAAAAATGTAGAACAAATCTCAAATTCCTAAAAAAGACCAGAACTGCCAGACTGATACAGACTAGAAGAATCCTGAGACTATCACCCTGAGATACCCTTTGAGCTTGGAACTCAAGCTATTTCTACAGATCACTTTCAACCAAATATTAGACTGGCTTATAAAATAAACAGTATCATCCATGAGTAATGTGCTCCTTTAAACAATTAATAATGAGACCAAATGGTCAATGATCACCCAAACGCAAAAATGAGAAGGCAAGGAGGACAAAGGAAGCTAGATCACTGCAAACAAAATAGAAATCAAGAGAATGCTGACACATTGTGAAAATTGTAACCAATGGCACAGAACAATTTGTATAAAAATTGTTAAAGAGAAATATAATTTGCTATGTAATCTCTCACCTAAAACACAATAAAATGTTATTTAAAAATTAGTAATAATAATTAGCTGAGTACCTACTGCCAAGAAATCCTTACCTAAGGGCTGAAAATAAAATTTAATGTCTGCACAGAAAATACTACCACCTTAGCCTTTCCTTCATACATGGGATTTATTCTCCATGAAGTCAAAGTGAGATCCAACAAAAAAGCAGCATTTTCATAGGCACACAGAACTAGTGCTCAAACTGCTAGCACAAATTTCAGTATAGTACATAAAACTAAATTACTACCGAACTGTCCATCACTATCAAATTGTGACTCTATGCATCTAAAGAAAGAAATCACCACTTTGCATATAAATGCCTCCATAAGAAAAGAATTCAATTACGGTTAAATTAGAGAAAAGATGATAAGCACAACTACTACAGAAATAGTTCCTGAAGATAATCACAGTATTTGTGACACTAACAATGCATGAGGGTAAATCACGTAAGCTGCTAGCTGTTAACACCAGTGTTTCGAGATACAACTTTTATAAACATGTTTTATTTGTTTTGCTTATACCATCAGAACTCAAACTACTGACTTGTCATTTCCCTAAATCAGGGAAATCAATCTAAAACACATACTGGTGCTTTTCAAAAGATAGCAATTTAAAAGGGTGGTAGCAGCAGGCATTTGATATCTTTTTCTTTTAAAAAATCTTCAGGCTGCAGGAAATACATGTGACCAAAAGTGTTATGATTATCCATTAGAAATTTCATCAGTACCTATACCAATTTAGGTGACAATACAGCAAAATCCAAGGATTAGTGACAGACAATGTACATGTCGTAAGGAGTGATATAAAGTACCAATCCTTACAAAAGTCATTGTCAAAGAAACTGTTAAGTGTTCAAAAAGGTATCTAAATATTTCACATTAAATACAGAAGCGGCCATCCAGATTATATCCCATATTTGTTGCTATTTTTCAAAAAGTGCCAATCAAAGCCTAATTTTGCATTTTGGCTTTGTCTTATACAGTATCAGCTGTTTTAAAAAAAAAAAAAAGCAATTTATATGTTTTTGTTTTTTAACCAGTCATTTGGCCAGATGATAAATAGTGCTGTTTCAAAGCTGGTAGTCAGCCTCTTATGTGTGATTAAGGGCCCATGCGTAATTTGGTATGCATCAAATGTCCAGTGCTCCAATTTAAGTGGAAAAGTTCCTTCCATCATCCTTTCTTGGGAAATATTTTAGTTTTGTCAATTACCATTTAACAACACTAGGGCTGATTTGAAGATTTTATGAAAATGTCAAAAAAGTCAATCTTGCTTTTTCAAGCCACTTCAAACCACAGAGATATTATCACCCTATTAAGGTATATGTTTTACTCCTAGGCAAGGGTGAGGAATCTGAGTATCATATGCAAGGCTCAAGATGACGCTCAGGACAGAACATGCAGAGTAAAAATAGCTTCCTTCCATATCCAGGTAATATAAAGCTGACATTTGTAGTCCTGTCTTTATGGGATGAAAACAGTCCCTTTACAATAAGTTTCCTGAAAGGGAGAACAAATAGATAATAACTCTTCTGGTAACATTATGGTACACTGGCCAGTGTGTTTTTGGCGATAAAACATAATCCTGTGAATCAGATTAATTCACTTGCTGAGTGTTCATTTGCGGCATCCCTCTGTTGGGTCTTGGGGGCCCTCCACGACCTAGAAGACAAAAATGGCATTTGGTTTTTCTTTCAAATATTATTTGTTTTGCCTTCAAGCAGATTTTCATCTGAAGTCAAAAAGCATGTGGGCAGCTTGTCACCACATTATTAGGTTTAAGAGGTCACATCTTCAGTGTTCAAGTTTCACCTGTCCTGGAAGTTGTCATGCGTAAAATTGCTCAAGTTCTCTACTAAAAGAAGAGTAGAGCTAATGGAGTATTCCACCAGTACTCATTCATTCATTCATTCAACAAGTATTTATTGAGTGCCTACTATGTGTCAGGCACTGTCATCAGGCGTTGGGGAATAGATACAGCAGTAAAGACAGACAAGGTACCTGCTCTCACGGAGCTTACATTCTAGTGTACACTCTAACTTACATTTCAATAGTAACATCATACTATCAAAATTAATAAAAGCACCAGAATGAAAACAGACCTTATCATCTAATCTGTTAAAAAGAAAGTACATAACATTCAAAATTGTCTAATGATTTATAACAGATAAAATAACTTTTTACATGCTGTTAAAACAGATTTTTAGCTACCAGTTAACTCAACTTTCATAGAATATGCTACAAAGTGGGAAAGAACATAACCTACATTCACATGCAAATATCCTTCAATACTTCAAGTCAGTAATTCCCAAGTGAGCCATGAATTAAAAAATAAAAAAACAAAAAAAAGCACCTTTTTGTTGGTCAATTTCTGCTAGCATTCAAATCAAAGTACTTTGTAATTCCTCCTTAATATACATTTTATACATGTTATAGCCAATTTCTAGAGGAATCCTGTTCAATATTTAACTGCCCTCAAATCAGAGAACCATTTAGAACTTTAGATTATGAAATGCTAGCTCTAACTGTTAAGTAGGTTAACTTCCTCCAAACAGGAAGTAGTTTTCCTACCTTAAAAGGCAAACAAAACAAAGCAAAAAGCTCTTAGAGACTATAATTTTTAAGTATGGTTCAGTAAGTTTGGAAACTAAGGATTCTGTTTACAAGTTAGAAATAATTGGTATTTATGTCACTAACAGTAGTCCAAAGGACAATGAAATTTCAATTTGTTCTATCACTTCTAAATGGTTCTCTAAATATAACTATATCTTATCTGGCCATAAAAGCATTACTGGCCCTAAAATATAATATGCATGTTTCAAAAATGAAAGAGGAATAAATAAATTTATATAAATGTTCAATCTCATTCCAAAAATGTCTTACAAAAAAGTTTCAGTAAGTACTTCCTAAAAACATTTAGCAGGTTTTTAGACCTGAAAAATAATTTGCAATTGGAAAAACACTTTTTCTGACAAGGAGTTAATGTTCTAGTTTTCAAGACAATTTATATATTAACAGGGAAAGTCATTCAAAAAATTAAAATTTGGGTTCAAGATTAATTTTTAGAAACATAGCATTTCATTTAATCCCTAGCAACAAGTATGGAAAAGATAAATGTATTCCTAACATGTAGCCTACATGCAGACTATGAACAGTTCTTCCAAGGCCAGAACAGAAGCTCCAGTTAGGAGCTAGGATCACCACCACAAAATATTACCTCGTGGGGCTCCCCGTGGTCCACTCTGCCCAGAGCCTCGCTTGAAATTCTGCTGATATCCATCCTAAAAGACAAACTAGTTAGTATTGAAAAGAAGTATAATTTTTTTTGAAAGCTTGCCCATCTATCTTTATTCTTATAGTGTAACATGTGTAGAATACAGAATCATTCTTCCAGACATTTCAGTGCATCACAGCTAAAAGTTATCTGTAATTTGTACTTCTATTAATCTCAAGAACATTTATGTTTCTATTTACAAAAAGATAAAAATAACTGTTTTACAAGACTTTATTATGTGTACCCACTGAGTACTAAGAAAAATAAAAACCTTAATTTTCCATAAGAAGTATCACATACAAAGGCACCAATTTGGTGCCAATTTACTTAGTTACTAAAGTCTATCATGCAATGTTATTATTCTTGTTCATTAATATATTTAAGTTAGAAGTAAAACTGTTTTACCTACCCGCTGATAGCCAGAGTAGTCCCGGGGAGCACTGAATTGAGACTGTGTATAACCACTGTTTGGAGTGTTAGAGAATGAAGGGCGGTAACCATCATATCCTCCTAAAGTTTAGGACAAGAAAATTGTTTGTTTTTTTAATCTTCAAAAGGACATTTTGCTTTTTTATTATTAAGCATGGGAAGAACTGAAAAATTTATATGCCATGGTATTTTATTCAAATTAATTCATAATTTCCAATCTTGATCCAATCTCTATAAATTTATGAGTATTAAATGGCTTAGAAAATAGAATTTTCTTTTTTAAAAAATTACCTATGTAAGACTAAACAGTCAGTAATTAATTTAAAACCAAAATGAGAATGTAAGGGGACAGGGAAACTAGATTAATAGAAATGGAAAAACCAGAACAGATTTAATGAAAAGGTTCACACATTAGGAACAGTATAACCAATGTCACTGAACAACTTGTATAGAAATTGTTATATGGGAAGCTAATCTGCTGTGTAAACCTTCATTGAAAATACTATTTAAAATATAAGATTCACCTACCCATGCACACACAAAAATTAAAGGGAAAAAAAAACCTATCCCCCAGAGGATAGTGGGAGACATTTGTCTGACCCTAAATAAATAAGCTCACCCCCAATATTATCATTTAAATGACCTACTGAAACTGTCTAAGTTGTATATAAGAAGCTTAGGCAGAGAGAGAGATATGTTTTCTCCATTATAGTTATTTATTTTGCAAATCAGAAAAGAACCTGAAGTAATGAAAGGTCATCAGATTTGCTTTTTTTTTTTTTTTACCTCTGAATCCATTGGCAGGACCCCGATATCCATTCATCAAGCCTCTAGCACCACGGGAACCTCCACGAGATACACCACGGCTATTGTAATAGGGCTGATTGCTACGTGGAAATCCAGTGTTCTGCTGGGGAGGTTGCTGGTGGTTACCAGTCACTTGATGGGGCTGGTCCTGAGAACCATGGTAAGTGCCAACGACTATCATAAAACAAAACAATATATATATATATGTTGTTGTTAAGTGCCGTTGAGTCGGACCCGACCCATAGCGACCCCTCCTCCTTGAGTTTCCAAAGCAGTATCACTATGGAAGTTGATCATCCCAACTTCCTTCCGAGGAGTGGCTGGTGGGTTTGAACCGCCAGCCTTCTGGTTAGCAGTCAAGTGCCTTGGGCACTATGCTACCAGAGCTCCCATATGTACACACACACGCACGCACGCACGCACAACTCACTATAATTTGTCTCTTCTCCCACACTCTGATTTAAGAAGCATTTTATATAGTTTCATCAGAATTTAATTGTCCTTAAAGAAATTTGCTTATTAACAATAAGGAAAAATGACACATTGATGAAGTTCTTATTGTTTTCCAACCAAGGTAAACCAAAAACCAAACCCACTGCCATCAAGTTGATTCCTACTCATAGCGACCACCTTTGGGTTTCCAAGGTGGTATATCTTTACGGAAGTAGACTGCCCAGTCTTCCTTCTGCAGAGTGGCTGGTGTGTTTGAACCGCCAGCCTTCTAGTTAGCAGTCAAATGCCTTAGGCACTACGCCATAAGTGCTCCTTACCAAGCTAAAGGGGGTGTAAAATTATCTAACAATATCAAACTTTCGAAAGCAGGACACACAATCATATATTTCCACACAAATGAATTGAAAGACTATATACATTTTTACACCCCTTATCCCCCCAGGAGGAACTCTGGTGGCATAGTGGTTAAAGCATTTACCTATTAACCAAAAGGTTCGTGGTTTGAACCCACTAGGCCAGTCTGAGAGAGAAAGATGAGGCAATTTGCTTCCGGAAAGATTTACAGCTTTGGCAATCCTACAGGGCAATTCTATTCTGTCATATAGAGTGGCTATGAGTCAGAATCTACTGAATGGCAGTGGGTTTGGTTTTGGCTTTGGTTCTCCCCTAAGGGGGAGATTTGGCAATATCTGGATATATTTTTGGTTGTCACAAGTAGAAGGGTGCTACTAGAGTTGAAGGAGCCCTGGTGGTACAAAAGTTAAAAAGGCTGCTAATTGAAAGGTTGGCAGTTCAAATACACCTACTGGTTCCATGGCAGAAAGACCTGGAGATCTGCTTCTATAAACAGATTCAATGGCACTTAACAATGATACTGTTAAACACCTTCTACTGAAAGGCACCTACCTTTTAGCACTAGAAATCCTCAATAATTCAAAGTATCTTACATGCTGAAACAGTACAATTAACATTTCATACCATTTAAATATTCTCATTATACAGTTCTTTAATAGTAGAAATTCCTTCCTTGTTTTTTTGTATTTCCCTTGGTAATTAGTAAGTATTATGAATGAATTACATGCAGCTAAATCAGCAGAGGCCTACAATTTAGAACACTTAATGTCTGATTCCATTTCAAAGTTGGTGAAATGGCAAGAAATACATCCAACTTGGAAGACAGTTATATGGTATACCACTCAACACATTCGAAGGAAAAGTTCTAGAAGGCTTACACTACACTTTGCAACCATTTCCACAATGGAGTAAGTTCCAGAACCTACAAACTTTCAAAATTTAAAAGCTAGGGCACATGTCTCCAATGTTCATGATTCACAGGGAGGGAAAAAACAGGTGCTAATAGTACTTTTGGGAAAGCCCACACCACAGAACAGTAACGGTCACAGCAGCCTCTAGTCAGAAATACAAAACCTTTTCTCTTCCATGTCTGGGCAGAGAGAAAAGTAGTATGATTTTTGGAAATCTTCACCTGACTTACTTTGTATCCTCAAAAATAATCCAAGGAAATAATTAGTTCATACAATGTTTGCAATGAAATTGCTAGAGGATGCCTAGTAAAAGAAGGGAGTCAAGTCTCCTTTTCCAACTACTTAAAGGACTAACTACACTATTCACAACATGATCTTTCTATACAAAAAGGCTTTTCATCACATTCCTAAAATTCAAAATACAAGCAAATTACAGATGTATGTAACATTTTTGACTAAGACAGAAACATCTGATTTACATTATGTAATGATCATTCTGACCACAAGTAAGAGATGATGGCTGCCTGGCCTAGACTGATAGTGTAAAGGTGTTATGGGGGGGAGGACAAGACATACAGAGTGATTTTATATCTGAAAGTATCTGTAATTGTTATAATGTTAATTTTTATGATTAATATATATTTTGAAATGGTAAGAAAAAGATTATCTAGCTCAAGTGGTTCAGAGTCAGGAAAGCTGAGAAAAATATAAGAACCAACAGTTTGAAATCAACTGTTACGAAGAGCAAAATTAAGTCAAATGATAGTACAGAAACTACTTTTAACTTCATTACAGTATCCACAAAAATGGCAAAATATCAAGCATATTAGCACAAGATCTAAAGGCCACAAAAATGTATCTGTTCTACAAGAAATTTCTGCATACAGGACAATGAGATAGCTTTGAAAGGAGCCTGAGAGGAAGAAACCCAGTTTTTTCACTCAGAAGCTGAGGATAAGTGACAAATTTTTATCAGAGTATGCCTGATTCAACCTCCATTCTGACTGGTATTGCTGAATTCTACAGAGATATGTAAGAATATATTACTTAAGAGTTCATATTCTTGATCCAAGTTGATTAAGAAATTGGATCATTAGAAAATCTTGTACTTTTGATTAGCCTGGTAAAAGTAAAAATACTATTCCTGTCATTTTAGCAGTTTGCTAGCTTGTGAGATTCCAATTAAATATCTAGAAATTAAATAACCAAAAACCAAAAGAAGATATTTCAGCTCTTAGAAATTTAAAAACCAAACTCACTGCCATCGAGTCATTTGCAACTCATAGCGATCCCTCCCCTTGGGTTTCCAAGGCAATATCTCTACGGAAGTAGATTGCCCAACCTTCCTTCCGAGGAGTGGCTGCTGGTGGGTTTAAACCACCAGCCTTCTGGTTAGAAGCCAAATGCCTTAGGCACTACGCCACCAAAGCTCCCAGATAGCATGCTAGCAGGCTTTAATTAAACAGCAACTAAAATAAAGTTCACGTGATCCAAATAACAAGTTTAATTCCACTAAAAATATGTAATGAAACAGGAGTATTATAGTTATTGGCAGAAGGAAAATGTAATAATACTCTTTTTATAAAACAAGAATATTTTAAAAAGTTGTTGTCTAAAAGAAAAGGCCTCCCAAATGCACATAATTCATATACAAAATAAATTTGACCCAATTCGGGATCAGCAATGAAAAATTCATGTTCTATACTAAAAACAAAAATAATTTAACTCTTGGACAGTGCTACTCTAAAAGTCTAAATGGTCCTAACACTGTCAATAACTAAGCTGGAATGCCAATAAAACACAATAAAATAACACTCATTTTCCTACCTGTTTGAAGCTGTTCTTGCTGAAGCTCTGTTTGTTCTACCTGGTGAGGCTGATTGGAAAAGCTCTGGTTGTAACTGGCTTGGTACTGATTTTGCTGCTTTAAAGTTTCTGGTTCATTAACAGGAGGAACTGGGGCATTCATATTGAACACCTATAAGTGAATAAAATAAATTATTAGTTTATCTGCTTATGCTAACAATTTCCTAATTTTTAGCACAGCAGATTTTCAATGTTGGTTCTATTACAAACATAAAGAGCATTATAAAAATCTCTAACACATCATCATAAAATATCCTTCAACTAATGCACTTCACACAACACTCAGCAAATAAGAGTATAATGACGTAGGAGGTAGGGATTAAAAATCCTTTTAAAAAAACCCAGAAACACAGCAATCAGTGGCATCAGAAATATCATTACGCACATGAAAAATCTTTAAAGAGTGCAAAAACCTCCTGATATAATACCACTTACAAAAATTTATTCTATGTATTTTGAGTTATATAATATTTTCATTGACATTTAAAATTATATTTTAAGTATTTAACTCCATGAACTTTCTTCTGAACACTGATTTAGCTGTATTCCATAATTATGTAGTGCTAAAATTATTTTCTAGAATTTCTGAAATTTAAAGATGCTTACTGAAGAATCAAAATTAAAGTATCTTAATGTCCAATATGTACTTTGAAATTACTTAGATTGTTGAGTCTAGGTAATGATTACACAGATGTTATTCTACTTTTCTGTGTATTTAAAATTTTGGTTATCAAATAAAAAAGGTGAAACTATGAAACAAGATGTAGGGCAGCATAATGAACCTAAATTAATGTCATTGAACTGTACACGTTAACATGTTACAAATGTTGAGCCAGCAAGTATTCTGTTGCATATATTTGTAATTAAAAAAGAAATAAAAGTTGTTTTTTGTTGTAATTAAATATATCCATACTACAGTTAGGGTAGATGAAGACTCAAACAAAAAAAGTTAAATCAAGACATTTTGTGGCGAATCTAACATGATGCATCATGTATACTAGGCACCTCACATTAATGGAATTAATCTGCTTACCGTCTGCATGGACTGGAATGGAGCTGCATTTACATTGATCCCACTGCTGTGTAAAGGTTTGCTTGTCCCAGCCTGGAATACCTGAGGCTGAGATGCAGCAGGAAGGGATGATGATGCTGTATTCTGGTCTGCATTTAAAGAGATTGTTGCCTAACCAAAGCAAATAGATGCACTTTAGTGGGCAAGTACATTCAGCCAAACCCAGAACCCCTAAATATATTTACAAAATCAACTATTTCATGAAAGAAAAATACTACAGTACATGCATTAGGTCAAAAATAAGAGCTACTTTATTAATGGTAACATACTTCTACTCAATTCATGATTAAGGGCTTCATCATGTGTATAGGACCTGGTAACAGAACTTGCCTGAATCTGGTCAATTGGTTCCTTTTGTGGTCGCTGCTCTGCAGCATGGGAAGGTTGGTACAAGGGCTGAGATGATGTGTACCCCTCACTTGTGGATGAAACCAAAGGAACCTAGAGAAAGGTAAAGAAATCAGTGTTTCTTTTTGTTTGTAAAATTGACTTTAAACAAATAAACCAACTGGTTTTGCTGTGTTCATCTTCACCAAAAATAACACCACCAACTCTTAAGATTAGGTACCTGTGTCTAGCCTATCTAAGATAGATAAGTCTAAGAAACATATAGTTGTTTAAACATAGGGATTTAAAGGCTATAAAACCTAGCAGTTACAACAGATAGTATATTTTAAAGCTCAATGTTAAACCAAGTCCTTGTCACAAGTACTTCTAAAATGGCATAATGTGCATTAACTTCCAGAATTAAAATGTATTCTGAAATTTTCAGTTTAGAATTAAACTGTACTTAGTACCTTATAATAAACTACTAAAACCCAATAATTAAGAAGAAAAATTTAAAGCCTCATCACAAGGAAAGTGAGAATATGAGATAAAATGCTGATAGCTCCCCATGCCAAAAAATTTGTGAGAAGACTTTGACATCAATCAAATCTGTACTTGACTTTTCATATGCTAACTAAAAAAAGAGACCCAAGAACTGATTAAAAACAAGTCTGAAAAAATATTTGTATTGCTCTTACTTGTGTAGCTTCTGGCTGTACAGGAACTTGATTAGGTTGAGCAAGTCTAGATTCAGAATGAACTACAAAATCGACAAAAAATAGTTATACAAAACCAAATTTCTTAAAGAGATACCTCAATACTTTTCACTTGGTTGCTAAAAGCTGATTTCTATAGCCACAATAAATATTTTAGCAATCATGAAAATAAAATGAGAAGTGTAAGAAAAATTGTGGCTTTCAAGTGGGCATTTTGGATTTACTGGGGAGTAATAATTAGTCAACTCTCACAACTGCTGTCATTTTGTTTTGCAAGGGTCAAGTAAAATGTGAGAAAATACTGAAGTATAGAGCAGAACAGACAAGAATCAGTGCTAGTTACGTGAAAAACCCACTGCTACTGAGTTGACTTTTAGCAACCCTATAGAACAGAGGACAACTGCCACATAGGGTTCCCAAGGCTGTAAATCTTTACAGAAGCAGAATGTTTGATCTTTCTCCTATGGAGCAGCTGGTGGGTTAGAACCACCAAACTTTTGGTTAGCAGTCAAATGCTTTGATCACTGTACCACCAGAGGTCCTTATTCATTAAGAACTTTTTAAAGAAATACAAAGAAGAATTACTCTTCTTCAAGACCTTACATATTCAGTTAATTCTAACATTCTCAACTTTAAATAAAATTTCAAATTTTTCTACAAGGAAATAATTATAAACATGTATTTAAAAAGGCCTATATTCCATTCAGTGAGCATCATGACAATTTCCACTATGTTCAACCACCTCCCCAAAATGATTAATAATAATTATTATTATATAATAATATATATATGTAAAATACACACACACACACACATAAGTATGTTGTTGTTATGTGCTATCGAATTGGACCTGACTCATAGTGACCCCTCCTTGGGTTTCCAAGGCGGTATCACTACGGAAGTAGATTGCTCAACCTTCCTTCCGAGGAGTGGCTGGTGGGTTTGAACCGCCAGCCCTCTGGTTAGCAGTAGGCACTACACTACCAGAGCTCCCTATATATAAATAATACAGGATCTTTCATCAGTCATATAGAAATCACCCATTTTTGTTGAAAAGTCATAGAAATGGTCTTAAAGGTTCTATCAATGTTGCATGCATTGACTATGGCACAACTTAGCAGCCAAGAAAATAATGTATTTCTTTCCTCAGAGCTCACAAAATGAATACTATCAATTTTCTAGATTCCTATCTGAAAGAACTAACCCTTGATGTATTTTTTAACTCTTGGTAGAGATATGACAGAGCTATGACATCCCTTTATTTAAATCCTAACTACCTTACCAACTTAATTCTATTATTATGTTTTAATTCAGCAACTTCTTTCATAGCATTAAAGATTAATGATGCAACATTCACTGTTACTTCATGCTGTTTTTCTTTTGTGCCACTAATGCCAACATGTTCTAGGAAAAAAAACAAGACTTAAAAAAAAAAATTAATGACAAAAGACAGGCTTTTGAGCTAAACATTTACACTAGGAAGATATACTCCTTGGAGAGATGAATCATGCGAGAATAGAAAGACTATGCATCGGGAGACAGCTCAGGGGAAAGAGGTGCATGGGAAGGAAGGACACAGGAAGTGGTGGCTATGGGGAGAAGCAGGAGGACGGCTATTGCATTGTGGGAGGTTACAGTCAATGTCATGAGACAAAACGTATGAACTGCTACATGGAGGATGAATTTGCTCTATAAACTTTCACTCAAATCACAATAAAATTTTTTTAAAAAATTAATAATAATCCTGGAGAGAAAGTATAGTAAACCAATGCAAAGTGCCAACTCTATTTGGTGCTGTTACTTCAAATAATGGTGTAAGAGCAGCAAGAGTTTAGAACTGCAACTCTCTTCTGGTCTATCTCATCCCCTTTCCTCTTAAGCATTCCCTTACTCACTTTTTGTTGTTGCACTTCATTTTCACTTACATTCAAAAATTCTCCTAGAACAACAAAATCTCCCTCCAAGCATCCTTCAGAGAAAGATTCTTCTATTATTTATATTCCTAGGTTAATTCTGAAATTTAAAAGTCAAGCAAAACTAACCTATAGAGTTAGATACCGAAAAATAGTTATCATGGGGCTGAGGGGTATGGGGAAATAGTGACTATAAGGAACACGAAGTGGGCTTCTGGGGTAGTAGTGATGTTATATTTCTTGATCTAAGTGTTGATGTGTTTAGTTTGTAAAAACTCACTGAACTACACACTTGTATGAATTTTTTTATGTCTATATTCCAATAAAGTTATAGAAGAACTATGAAAATATAGTTAAAATTCTTATTATACAAAACACAATATAGTATTTATTATTAAACAAAAGGATAGAAGATCCAAAAATTAAGCAAGCATTAAAAGGAAAAAAAAGAACAATTTTCACAAACTTTATAATGTATAAAAGCACTGGCCCTATACTTTACTAATCAACCTCATATAAAAATGTACCATTACAAACCTGGTGGACAAACCAGCTGGGGCATGTCCATGTTTTGTGTAGGATTCATAGGTTGTGCAGATACAATAGCAGGATCAAGTGTCTGGTTTTCAAAATCCAACATTGAATCCTACAAATTAAGTTGTGATACGATGAGATTACATTAAACATAAACTCTTAAACCTTCTGCTGTAGTTTTTTGACTAAATGTACCAACCTGTATGAAATTATAGGGCCCCTGCATTTGTGCCATGAGGTCCTGTACTCGTTGTCTTCTCACAAGGGGATCTGCCTGAGCCACTGGAGTCAAAGAGTGAGATTCTTGTACTGAAGGAGATGCAGCCTGTGGTTGCTGCTGGAGTGAATTTACCACCTAAAGTGAGAGAGGACATTGTGAAGGATGTTTAAGCACAAGTAACTTGACCAAGGCTAACTGTTCCAGTAATTAACTAGTAGTAATCAGCCAAAAAAAAGGAGCTCTGGTTGTATAGTGGTTAAGGCATTTGGCTGTTAATCAGAAGATTGGTGATTCAAAACCACCAGCTGCTCCATAGGAAGATGATGAGGCAATCTACTTCTGTAAAAATTCACAGCCCTAGAAACCTTATGGGTTGGCTATGAGTCGGAATCAACTCCATGGCAGTGGGTTAATCAGTCAGCCAAGGAGCCCTGGTGGTACAACAGTTACACTGAAAGGCTGGTGTTCAAATGCACAAGCTGCTCTGAAGAAGAAAATACCTGGGCCATCAAGACCTATGGGGGGGATCAACTAGTCCTAGCGACTGGTACACCATGCGATCTGCATCCTAAAAGACTATGAGACCAGAAGAACTAGATGGTGTTTGGCTACCATAGTCAACCACTCAGAAGGAGATCTATGTAGGAGATCCTGGATAGAGAGGAAGAACAATGTGGAGCAAAACTCAAAATCATCTGGGGGAAAAAAAAGGGGCGGGACCAGATTTGCTGGTCTGATAAGAGTCTGGTGGAACCACTGAGACTATATGGCCCCTAGCTGCCCTGCAGGTCTGGAATTGAACCCAGACCTTTGGCTTCCAGCCAAACAAAAGACAGGCATATGAGATGAACATTTACCTGAGGTAGATCCACTCCTTGGAGAGAATAATCATGGAGAAAGAAAGGCTGTTTATGCACAGGAGACAGCTCAGGGGGCAGGAGTGCATGGAGGGATGGACACAGGGAAGAGGTTAACTATTGGGAAAAGTGGGAGGGGAGCTGTTGCATTGTGGTAAATTGTAGTCAATGTCATGATACAAAGTATATGTGAACTGCTACATGGAAAAGTGAATTTGCTCATTAAGTTTTTACCCAAATCGTAATTTAAAAAAAACCCTATGGGGCAAAAATGGTACATTGGCACCTACCAACAAATCAGTTCATTGGAAATCAGAAAAGTGAATTTTAAAGGAGGCTAGTAAATCAGAAATAAGACTCTCAAAAAGGGTTACTATCTGCAGAGATAAAAAGAAAAACACCCAAGAAGTGTCCAAGATGACACCCCACCCATCCCAGTAAGTAGGCCTTTCTAAAGGTTACTATAGGGGAACCCCCATTTTTTTTTAATAAAGCAACCTAATGTCAGTTAACAAATAAATTGTGTACTTCAATACACAGATTAATCCAGGTAACTTTTTACATGAAATAATTATTGTAATCAAATCAGCCAAGTGATTCTATTAAATATCCATTAATTATAAACTACTTTTTAAATAACAGATTTTAATTTGTGAATTTATTACATAAGTACCAATAATGCAAAAGACTAAAAGCAATCTTAATTAGTTCTCAAGAGATTTATAAAATTACTAATTAAAGATAAAGACAACAACCTTACAGTACAAAGAACTATAGCACTCTTACCTCAACTGTTTCAACTGTCCACTCATCTACTGGCTCTTTTTCACCGCTGCTGAACTGTGTTTCTGCCATAAATTGTCTATTTACATACTGCAAAGCAAAGTAAATGTTTGAGACATCTATATGAAAGGCAGAAAGGGAAAAGTAGCGTTCAATAAATATCATACCTCTGTTGATTCAACTTCACTTTGTTCGGTGTATTCTTCTGCTGGCTCTGGTTCTAGAGGCAAAAATATAGTGCAAAAGAGAAATCTTTTTAAAGTTGGCAATTCAACTTAACTCCCAGTGAGTAAGTTGCCATCACATAGTCTGAATTTATTTATAAAGTTAATAGTAAATTTCTATACTTTACCACCCTTACAGAAATATAAAGACTTTATCATTTACTCCAGAATACTTTAGTTCCAACAGTACTTACTCTGGATTAGATATAATGCAAATAAAGAGCTACCAAGCTAAAACCTTTCTTTTAAGTAAAAGGGTAAAAGCAGCATACAGATTATCATCTTCCTCTACTTTGTAAAAGGGGTAAAGAGGACCAATAAGGAATGTTTAAGTTGATCTGCAACTCTTAAATTCCACTCATACATAATTGCCCCTTCTAATTTCGACCTATTAACTAATTCTTAATAAAATGCTTACTTCTGTGCCAAGCACTGTTTAATCATTTCACCTATCAATTTCTTACTCACTCTGTACAATAATCCTATGACAGAAGGAAAAAAAAAAAAAAACTCACTGCCATCTAGTTGATTCTGACTCACAGCACCCCTAGTTAAGTTTCCAAGGCAGTAAATCTTTACAAAGTACATTGCCCCATGTTTTTGGGAGACAAGATTTGAATTCAGGCAGTCTGATTCTAGAACATGTGCTTTTATATCATTAACAAAATGTGTGTTCCAACTATCTCCTCATTGTACTTATAATTTTACTCATCAACTTATGTTATCATAAAAGTACTCAGTAAATGCCTACCTACTAAGTTAGTGCTGTGCTAGGTGTTAAGATCCCATGTGACTGTTAAGATCCCATGTTACTGAGGATCTCACCCTAATAAAAACAAACCACTATTCATTCCATACACCAGGATGGTAAACAGAACTAAGTGAGGGCATGTCAGTCAAAAATCTATTTGACTTGATGAACTTTACAACAACTAGCCTCCATGCACACTACAGAGCAGCAAGAGAAACAGGAGTTTATAATAGAGATTAAGACTAGTAAGATAAATGACTGATATAGCTCTGGCAGCATAGTGGCTAAAGCACTTGACTGCTAACCAGGAGGCTGGCGGTTCAAACCCACCAGCCACTCCTCGGAAGGAAGGTTGGGCAATCCTACTTCCGTAGTGATACTGCCTCGGAAACCCAAGGAGGGGTCGCTATGAGTCAGGGCCAACTCGACGGCACATAACAACAACAACAACAACATAGAATACTTCAAGCAGTTAAGATAATTCATATCAAATACCTCTAAGAATCATTATGTGTTTCATCTTAATATTTTATCATGCTTAAACTTTCTTTAAAAATCTTAATGTACATACATAATAAGTTAAGTCTACAGCTTAAACAAGTGGGAAAGTAGAATAAAAACGAGACCCCTAAAACAAAGTTCATATCCATCTAAATACTCACCAGCTTCAGCTACCTGGTCTTCAACTGTGGGTGCTGAGGCTGCCTCTTCTTCCTCACATAATCCATTTTGGTGGTTGTGGGTACTGTCAAAGTAGTTTGACTGAAAAACACGCTCAACAATTTCCTTTAGAGCTTTATCTAAAAAAAGAGTATGAATTATGTTAGGACACCTGGCTTGAAAGATTCTACGTTACAAAATATCATGGTAAAATTAAAAAACCCTCAACTGTCAAAACACATAAAAAGATCAAATTTCACTAAGAACAAAAATGTATTACAGAATGGTAAGAAGCAATATTAGTTTATACTTTACTGAACAGATGTGCTTTAAGCAAATTAGCTAAAAAGACGATGACAATTAACATTTACCCATTCACTAAGTACTTACTCAGAACCTATCATATGCTAGGCAATGAGACAAAAATAAAGAAGATAAAAAGACAATGTATGCCCTCCCTAATCTTACACTCTAGTAGAGGAGAGCTTTCAAAAACAAAAACAAATTACATCTATGAAAATCAGTATACAGAGTCACAATAGATTGGGCCTAGTTAAGGACAGAACATGGAAACTTTCCTGGGGGAAGTTTTGCAAGGGCTGCAATTTCTAAGATGGGCAGTAAAGCAGAGAGAAGTATTTCAAGACAGAGGCAACAGCATTTACAAACAAAGAAGCATGCCAAATACAAGAAAATGAAAGCATGCCACTGTGACTAAAGACAAAGAATTAGGTGAAAAGATGAACCTGGACCAACTGGCAAAAGATGAACCACAAAAGGCCCTTGAGTTAAGGATGACTGTTTTAATCCAAAATGTAACGTACAGTTATGAAAGGACTTCAAAGGGGGTAAAGAATTCAGTTAGAGGTGATGTCATTAGATTAAAGAAAGGTAGAAAAATTAAGAAAATAAGAATTAGATTTTAAAAACATTTAAAAAGCAAAATAAAACTGACGGACTATAATGGACAAGGATATAAGAAAGGTGGATAGCCATGGATATATGTGTGTAAAAGATTACTCTCAATTTTCTGGCCTTGGACAGTAGATGGATAGGTAGGGTCACTAATAGTAGTGCCCTCAAAGGGCACTATAAAGAAAAACAAAATTTGAGGGATCATATTACACCTACTATTCACTTACTATCTGACATTTCACATTTACAACAATAGTAAAAAAAATCTATTTTGCACATTAACAACATATAACTGTCAGTAACGAACACAGAGGTGAAGGTAAGAATAAAGTAGGTTGTGAGGTTATGCGTCAACTTGGCTGGGCCATGATTCTCAGTGGTTTGGTAGTTACATATTAAAGCAGTCATGCATTTTGTGATGGGATACAATTATTCTCCAAACACAAGGTTGATTTTCACCTAACAATCTGGTCTTTGGAACTTAACCATATTGATTGAGGAGTAGGTGAGTAGATGTATATAAAATATTCTAAAATTAATCCTATTTACAATAAAACTACCTTGTGTATGTTTCATGTTTTCCTTCTCCCATTTCACAAACATTTAACTAAGAACTATTTGTTTTCAAAAAAGGGTTATGTGGCAACTGGGTACATTAGTACTTTTCCATTGATTATAAAGATGTCACATTCCTAAAATGTGGGCACAAGATTAGATAGAAAATAACCTGAAAGCAAGCTATAACCTTAAAGCTTTATCTCTTGTTACTTTAATTCTTATGAAAATTTGATCAAGTTTAACTGACAAACTACTTTTTTTTGAACTTGTAAGATTATCCACACAATTACTTTCCAAACAAACTTCAAATAGTGAATTCAGTACTCATTTGAAGCAAAGCTAAGAGAAAGAAGCTAGTAATACTTTTTCACAAAGAAATAGAACACAAGAAAAGCTAAAAGCTAAGAGGATGATTTCTGATATAAGCACTTCATGTATCATCTACCCATTTCTTTAAGGCAAATCTATTCCAAGTTGTATCACGCTTTGCCAATTAAAGCTTAAAATCAATCCAATTTAATTTCTTTCCAAATAAAACAACATAAAGGTATTTTTTTTCCTTAATATATCCTAAAAAATACTTCTCCAACTCAACCTTAAGGAAGCCAAGACAAGAATCTATTCCCTGATTTACTAAGAGACTCTAAAGTTCCTAATTTACTAAGGTACTGAAACTTACGGTTACCTGCTGTCAATTCAGTCCCCAACGCATGGAGACTTCATATGCAATATTGTGATCCACAAGGTTTTCATTGGCTGATTTCTGGAAGGAGATCACCAGACCCTTCTTCCTAGTCTGTCACTCTGGAAGCTTGTTAACTCATCCTTTTTTTTGCTTTAGTTTTTAAATCAACAAATTATATAGTTGTATATTTGAGGTTAAGGAGCTCTAATAGAGAAAACAAGACTAAAATCAGGAGTTTCAAAATTTTACAAAAGTGAAGATCACCGAATCAGCAGAAGTTTAAGAAATACTAAGGCAAAAGCCACCCATCTAATACCAGGAATCTCTTAACTGTGTGAATGGTTACACACTCAGCTGCTAACTGAAAGGTTAAGGTCAGAGCCTATCCAGAAATACCTCAGAGGAAATCTACTTGGTGATCTATTTCTAAAAAATCAGCCACTTAAAACCATATGGAGCACCTTCTACTCTGGCACACAGAGTCACGGTGAGTTAGAATCAACTTGATGGCAACTGGTTGCTGGTTATCTAGTACCAGTAACTCTGGAAAGTCAAATTTGGTGCTAATTTGTCAGCTTCAAGTAGAGTAAGTTACACAATGAAACCTGTAAGAACTGGAACTTAACAGGACTGCCACTGTTTTCCAGGTCTAGCCAGTTTTCCACCTTCGACAAGGTGCAGTCTTACCACTTTTCTATCGCTCTCTATATTCGAATATATATATCGGAAATATTCGAATTCTTCTTCTCTGACACTTTTTCACCTTACACAGGGCCTGATTTTTGAATGTTTTATTGTACATAAATCCATGTTTAAATTAACACTCTGACCTTCACAGATTTTTGGTTAGTTGTTGTTGTTTTGATTTACACACTACATACAGACATGTGGGAAAGATACTAGAAGAAAATAAATCAAAATATTAATAAATGAATTTATACTTCTAAATTTTCTTCAATTAATATTACTTTTGAATATGAAAACTTTTTAAAAATACATTTTATTGAAATATAATTTATGTACAGCGATATACACAAAACTAAATTGAAAGGGTCAATGCATTTGGGGGGGACTGTATTCCCTCCCCTCCCTGATAACCAACAAAGTTATAGGAAAACTAATTTTTAAGATTGTTAGTTACAAAATCCAAGTATAAATGATACTCACAGGTTGTTCCACATATAGATTTTTCCTTCCCTTCCAGCAAATCCCACAGGTGAACGGAGGCATGTTCATACTGCTCATTCAATCTTATAAAAATAATCAAATAGCTAATTAATTACCTCTTCTGTTGTCAACTTAAGGCAGCATTTAGAAAGTTCTATTATCAAATACCCTATACCTCAAGCTCATGTCCCGTTCAGGGTCCACTAACTTGTAGAATTCATCCAATAATGACAATTCCTCTTCAGACAGTATCGGCACTCCATTCAAACCTTGTTTCAAGTCAGTTCGCACTTCATCATCTCCTAACTTGTCCAAAACATATTGCAGTTCAAGTACGGTTTTTAAACGTTTCTGTTCTGCTTCTTCTCTCATCAGCTGCTCCCGACGTGCTGTCTTCTTTATTGTTTTCTGAATCTAAAAATAAAATTAATATAAACATAAGACACTGAAGTAAGTTTTACAAAACTTTTAGTACATTTTCAAGCAGACTATAAAGAAAACGGCACAGAATTGGGTGTGGCCACCATACGTAAAAAGCTAATTCTTAAATTACAAAAAAGTTTTAAAAATATGATCCATTTCAAGCAGTTGTTATAAATTCAGAACATTCCTTTCCCTTTAAGGTATTATATTACTGAAATATTACAGACGAAACAATGGTTTTGGGTTTTCCTTCAAAATAATTCAGCAGACAAGGGAAATAAAAAGAGTAGATACAGGTAAGATATGACCAGCCATGAGATACCCAGGTATGGTACATACGTAAACAGTTCATTATATCATTATCTGTAGCTTAGTATTTATGTTTGATAATTTTTATAATAGTATAGATCAAGATAAATAAATATTCTATAAATGTGAAATTAAAAAAAAAAAATCTACCAGACACAAAATAACCCTACCTACACTATTTCCTTCAATGTAAAAGGGGCCAAAGTGTTAGCTTAAGTACTTAATTTTGACTCTGGAGGCAATGATAAAACCTGCCACTGCACCCCTCTCCCCAAACAAGATATTGCTACTATTACAAAGGTATCTCAACATACTAAAAATAGTTAAAAACAACTGTGTTTTTTGTTTTTTTAATGAGAAAAGGGATACTGGCAGAGGAAAAAAAAAGGTGACAGCAAAAGATACAGAAAAGGGAAATAAGATTGATATTTTTCCAACTATTCTTTCTCTCCCCTGGAAAGGTAGAAAGGGAGACTGTCAGCCAACCTCAAAATACTTCTCTCCTTCTTTCTCATGTCTAGCATCAGAGCGTGAAACAGACTTGTCAACTCGGAAGGAAGGTTGAGCAACCTACTTCCGTAGTGATACTGCCTCAGAAACCCAAGGAGGGGTTGCTATGAGTCGGATCTGACTCGACAGCTTGAGTTCTTAGTTTGTCGTCAACCATGTTAAGTGTGTCCCTTGCCACCTTCTCCCCTTATCTGAGCATCACTAGAATGAACTGAAACTGAGGAAACCAAAATAGGGACATATGAAATTTACACTAAAAGGAGAAATGGGAAGAAAGGAGGCCTTTATCTGGGAAGAATGATGGAGACTGCAACAAGAAAAATCTGTAATGGCAGCAAAGAAGGAAGTAGAATAAATGATGTCTTAGCAATAAAGGACAAGTGAGTAGTATACATGAACAAAGAAATCAGAGCACTCTAAGATGGTCAAAAAACTAAGATGGTCAAAAAAGCTTAAAAAAAAAAAATTGACATGTACTCGTAAAATGGATAAACTTTCAATCTTCGAAGGAAAGGGGGCAGCACATAGCTGGGGGCAGAAAAGCAAAAAACATTTTAGGAAGAGGCAGGAATGCTAAAGTAGAGAAAGAAAAAGAACAACCAACTATAAGAGACCAAAAGGGCAACATTTGCCCAAAACCAAAGATGAGAAGATAGAAGAGGAAAGGGAAACCACATGAATGGAAACAGGGAGAGCGCAGACATATTGTGGGGATCGCAGCCAATGTCACAGAACAATATACGTATGAACTATTGGTGGGAAAAACTGATTTTCTATGTAAACTTTCACCTAAAACATTTTAACCTAAATGTTAAAAAATATAAGACTTTTATAAGATAATAAAGTCACTTTGGATGAAGTAAGCAGTTCCAACAGGGATAAAGGTAAAGCTTAAGAAAAGGAGATTAGAGCTAGGATGAAGCAGCTTTTGAATGCAAAAAACAAAAACAAACAAACAAACAAAATGGTTTTTAATAATTGCATAAAGTCCGCCGAGGATTAGAGTTAAAAAGACAACCTGCCAAGTAAAGATCCGGAGAAAAGTTGCTGAAAACACCATAGTGATAAAACAGAAGCAATGAATATACAACAATTTCATTTACAGTGACAGTGTTATCAGAATTAGATGCTATATTAAATTGTACAGTAATCTTGATTCCTATGACCTAGATCCAAAAAAAGAAAGAAATTGGACAGGGTTCATCAAGCCTGAGGCTCTGGCCTAATTTGGCCCTACCTGGGTATAAATTAAAATTCCTTTTCTCCACTTTCAGGCAAATCATCAACATTTTCTATCTCTAATCAAATATAGTAAGTAATGATAATATTAAATAGGAGCTCTGGTGGCATGGTGCCTAAGGCATTTGACTGCTAACCAGAAGGCTGGCAGTTCAAACCCACCAGCCACTCCTGGGAAGGAAGACTGGATAATCTACTTCCACAGCAATACTGCCTTGGAAACCCAAACAGGGATCGCTATCAAATCCCTACTTGGGTATAAATTAAAATTCCTTTTTTCCATTTTTAGACAAATCATCAAAGCTGTCTATCTTTAATCAAATATAATAAGTAATGATAATATTAAATCCTTAAAATATATTAGTTACCCATCAAAACTGTTCCAGGCACAATCTTGTGAAATTACAATCACTACTTTACAGATCAAAAAACTGAGAAAAGTAAAGTAACTCATCAAAGGTCAAACAATTTACTAGCCCACAGAAATGGAACAATCAGGATTTAAATCTAAGCAGTGTCATTCCAAAGTCAGAATGCTTAAACCCTGTACTGTATTGTCTCTCATCAGATAATAAATTGTTTTGTTTGTTCATTTAACCAAATCAGAGACATCTTTCTATTTCCGTATTAGCCTTTCTCCAAATAAGGGATACCTAAAGACTGAAAGGAGCCCTTGTGGTGCCAAAGCTAAGTGCTCTGCTACTAACTGATGGTTAGAAACCATCCAGTGGCTGCTCGGGAGAACTATGGCAGTCTGCTGCCATAAAAATTACAGTTCAAAAAACCCTATGGAGCAGCCCTGTGTCACATGGGGTACTGGTTGAAACGGATTCAACTCAAAATAGATTCAGTGACATTTAACAACATTGAGAAGACTACTAATTTTCTGGATTCAACTTTCAACAAATTATTTGACATTGCTTTTCATCTTATTCCCAAAACCTTTTGTCACATTAAATGGTATCCAGAAAAAAACAGCACTTTGTTAGATCAAGAGTTAATAAAGTATAGTGTATCAATCTGCCACATCCTTTAAAATTCCTAATGAAAGGAATATATGGAAAATAAATGCCCATCAACATATATATATATATATATATATATATATATATGCAGTCAGCTTTTAAACCAATGAAATCTTTAAGGTAATTATACTTTTTTTTAATTATTATTATTATTATTATTATACATCTTTGTTTTAACTGAAACTTTGTCCTTTTAAAAAACATCTTCCAGGTGTTGCAACAAGCTTTACAGAATTGGAAAGCATCTTAAATATAACTAAGTCGGACTTTGCAGATAATTTAACTGAGATCCAGGGAGCTTGTCAATTGTAATGCAAAAACTGAAACCCAAAGAAACAGCAGAACATTCTACGAACCTAATTTTTAATACTGCCTGAACATCTGTATCATCTTTTACTTACATCTTGACTTAATGCCATGAAACTCCTCTGTAATTCTTTTGCAAATTCCAAGTTATTTGTGACTTCCTGGTACTTAGATACTGCATCCTAAAATGACAAAGAAAGAACCCAATTTTATTGGAAGCATAACCACAAAATTAATTTCATTTAAAACAGTGAGTATAACATATTTAATAAAATACAACATCTTTACCAGTTGATCTTGATTAAGCCTTTCCCCTTTGTTCATTCGTTCCTGGTAATCATCAAGCTTGCCCTATTTTAAAAGAAAATAGGAATCATAATCCATACTGAAGGTATAATATACCAGTTTAACTAACCATGCTAAAATGGCAAACTCAACACAATCCTCTGAAGGTGTCTCAATTCTTTCCTTAAATACACTTTTTAGATGTATTCCTATTGATTAGTACATCAAAATACCTCCCTAAGTTTAATTAATAGTGAGATAAGAGATCAATTTTAATAGTCATGAATCACTTAACATCCACAATACGTTCTGTAAAATAGGATGTGATGTGATTTGGACATTGTGCAAACATTCCTAAATCACGAGCAATAATATAGCATTCATTGATCTTCCACCTTCATGTTGTTCAATAACCTTTTGCTTCATTTCCAAATCCATACTTTTCCTTTGCTTCTTGCTGCTATTAACCACTAGCAGTTTTGTTGCATTTGAGAGCCACAATGCACTTCACAGCAGTATTTTCAAAAGAAATTAAACTGAGAGATAATGCTACAACACTCAAGAACATACAACACATGAGACTGAATGCTGCTATGAGTCAAAGCATACACTGTTATACGGTAAAAGTTTTATGTGTAAATAGGGAAAATACACATTAAAATAACAGAAAGTACCATACATACATAAACCAGTAACACAGGCATTTATTATGACTATCATATGTATTGTAAGTTATACATATATTGTATACTCAATTATAAGCCTGGCAGTGCAATCGCTTTATAAACAAGAGACATGAAATACCTGTGCTGTGTGCAGGAAGCTGTTGCATTCACTACATATCATTCTCAGATCAGGATTTCTAATTCTACTATAACCTTACAGGACCAGACATATATGCAGCTGAAAGCTGCCCAATTAGAGGTCATGCAGTGCCTAACTATACTCCAAACATGTATAACAATACCAAATATTGTAAACCAATGACATAATATTGTTTATTCTTAGGGTTTCTCAAAAAAGGTATGCATCAGATATGTGAGACACATGGTTCCCACATACATGGGTAAGTGAGGACCACAACTTACTTGAGATTGAGATCCTCCTGCTTATCCTCCAAGAAATAAGCAAATCTAGAAAGTGCTAAATTTTATAAAGAAGTAGGCCAAAAAAATAACCTTTAATCAATTAACACTAGAGAAATAGTGTATGAAAGGGGAATCATTGTGAAAGATGAGTTCAAACACTAGCTATATACAACTTAAATTTCTAAATATTGTCCCCCAACAAGAATTCATGTGAATAAGTGGTATAAAGAGTTTATTTTTCCTGAAATAGTGAGCATACAGTCTTTGATGCACCTCATCCATTATCCCTAAACATGAGATAACTTTCAGGCTTCCTCCTCCTGTATGGGCAGTGCACTGGACTATTTTCTCACAAATGGAGTTAAATGTACAGGGGTGGAAGTGGAAAACTAACCTCTGGTTTAAGGTCACCTTTTTTCCCTAAGATAAAAACAACAGAGGCAAGCTACTACTAATCAGGTAAGATCCAAAAGGCAAAATATTGAGGTAACGCAACACTTTCAAGAGTTTAGTTACTGTTCTAACAGTTGGGGGATAGGAAATAAGCAGAGGCCTACATTAAAAGGGAAAAAATTAAAGCCCAATAAATTACAAACATACAATTCTTTACCCTTAACAATAATCAAATTGATTAAATAAACAAAATACAAAGTAAGACTCCTATAAAGGGCATACAGAGCCATAAACAAGTTGAAAAGCAATGCTAATAATTCTTTTTACGTCAAATTATCCATTTTCTGCTTACATGACCATTCCACTCTACACAGAAAAGCCTATCACAATTTCTCACTGATATTGGAGGTAAATGAAACCAGGATAGAAAGCTCTGGAGACACAATGCCTAAGGCATTTGACTGCTAACCAGAAGGCTGATGGTTCAAACCCACCAGCTGCTCCTCGCAAGGAAGAGTGGGCAATCTACTTCCGTATTGATACCGCCTCGGAAACCCAACGAGGGGTCACTATTAAGTCGGATCCAACTCGACGGCAGTGAGTTTCTGTTTTGATGAAAGTATCCAATTTTATTCTTAGGTGAACTATTTCAGCCTCCAGCTGAACAGGTATAAAGTCCAAGTCTATTCCTTGGAAAAAAATCAAGGGTTTTATACTGATCTGGCCAGGCCTAACCCCAGGTACAAAATATCTACTACTAAGTGACCTCGGGAACATTCTGAAGATCAATAAATATAGTTCATTCACTTTTAAAACAGGGTATAGCTGCTTTTTTTCCCAATAACTAAAAAACTTTTAATTTATAACTTAGAATATTCCAAAATAGTAACACAATCAGAATTCCTTCAGTGTTAGAATAATTAAAATTCTTAACTGGCAATGAAAAACTGCTATTAGCTTATACCTGGCATTTAATATATTTTTGTTCTATTACACCTTTTCTCCAAAAAAATTGCTAAATCTAGAAATTAATACACAGTAAGCATACCATGGACCCCTGGTGGTGCAATGGTTAAATGCTCAGATGCTACTGAAAAGGTCAGTAGTATGAACCTCTGAGCAGCTCCTGTGGAAGAAGCTGGCTATCTGCTCCCACAACAATTACAGCCTAGGAAACCCTATGGGGCAGTTCTACTCTTTCCTATAGGGTCTTTAGGAATTGTAATCAACTTGATGGGACACAAGAATCATACTGTATATACTCCATGGGAAAGTTTTATATAATTATCTTAACTTTATTATTTAATGTCTCGAGACCTTAAAACACAATAATCAAAATGGATGTTAAATCAAATTTCTGGAAAAATGGCTGTGAATACGAACACAAATCTAAAATTATACATTGAAAACAACGCTACAAGTGGCAGAATTATGGGTGGGTCTTTTTTCTTTATGCTTCGTTTTGTATACGTAAGTAATTTTGGTAAAATAAGAGTATTTAGAATTCCAGATTTCAGGATATTATTGTAACTTTCACCTACAATAATCCTTGAGTATGAACTCCATCCTATAGTAGCAAAACTCCAATTTTTTACACAATAACAAACTTAGTTTCAAGTCGGCTGCAACTTATAGCGACCCCTCCTTGGGTTTCTGAGGCAGTATCACTACGGAAGTAGGAATGCCCAAACTTCCTTCCCTCAATTAAGACCTAGTTCAAGTGCCCTGCCCTTGTATCTGGGTGGGTTTATGATTGCTTCAATCAATAACAACAGAAGAAGTGATGCTGTATGACTTCAGGGCTGAGTCAGAAACAATGCATCTCTGCCTTGTTTGCTTTCCACTGAAATATTAGCAGTGAAGGTCCAGAGCCATCATATAAAAAGTCCAATTACCTTGAGGTTACCATGTTATCAGGAAACCAAGTCACATAGAGAGGTCACATGTAAGAGCTCTGAATAACTGAGCTTTCATTTTCCCAGCTGAGGTCCCAAGCATCATGGAGCAGAAACCAAGCCCATTGTGTGCCGTCTAACCTGACTCATGGAAACTCCATGCACAACAGCACAAAACACTGCTTGGTCTCATGGACTCTGAGCAGAGACCCTTTGTTGGTCTTTGTCAGTGTTTCTCAAAGTGTAGTCCCCACACCAAGCAGCATTAGCATCAGTTGGGAACTTGTTAGAAATGTAAATTGTCAGCCCCAACCCACACCTACTTAATCAAAAGCTCTTTCGCAACCACTACAGGTCTACTTCCCCAGTGATATTGCTTTGGAAACCCAAGGAGGGGTCACTATGAGTCAAATCGACTGGACAGCAGTGAGCTTAGTTTTTTTAACTGCCTGGCACACAGCAGTTCTTCCCTAAATCAACACAGGGCTGCCTAAAGGATACAGTAGTGGTCAGTTACAAGCAGTAAGATACAAATCGGTCAGTTTCTCAAATCATCCACATCAAAAAAAAGTTATTTTTTTCTAGAGAACGCAACAGTTTTCCTAGCATAAAAAGATATCGTATGAAAGCCTACCCCACAAATGCTGATAAACAAGCCTGCCCTCTTATATTATCTTGAAATTAAATTTTAGGTTTCCTTTTCAACTACTAGGAGGCTCTGGTGGCATAGTGCCTAAGGCACTTGACGGCTAACCAGAAGGTTGGCCAATCAAACCCCACCTGCCACTCCATGGAAGGAAGAATGGGCAATTTATTTCCATAAAGATTTACTGCCTCGGAAACCCAAAGGAGGTCACTATGAGCCAGAATCAACTCGATGGCAGTGAGTTTGTTTTTTTTTGTTTTTCAACTACTTAGCACTCTATACCATATTAAAAATCAAATTCTAGTACAGCACTATTCATGAGCAAGATGAAAATCAGGCCATTTCCAAGATTAGAGTCTTTGAAGGGGAACCATGGGACAGATGTTACCTATTGTTGTATGCCACCAAGTTAATTCCCATGCATAGCAACCCTATAGGACAAGTAGAACTCTCTCACAGGCTTTCCTAGGCTGTTACCTTTACAGAAGCAGATCGCCAGGTCTTTTCACCCACACAGCCACTGGTAGGTATGAACTGTTGACCTTTTGGTTAGCAGCAGAGAGCTTAACCATTGTGCCATCAAGGCTCCTATACCTAGATGTCAAAAGATATATAGTCATGTGGCTCTGGGACACTACCCCAACAAGTACTGCCCAGTCCCACTCTTGCACAACTCTATCTCCTATTTCTTTGTTGCTTATGATATTGACAGTATGCACTAGGCGACATTCAAATCTAAATAATCGGGTAGCTAGCTCTACCAGGAAGGTACCATTACAAATCATTTTTCACCTAAAAGTTAAGATAGAAACTAAATAACCTGCCTAAAGTCATAAATTCCAGATAATTATTTAAGGTTCAACACCTTCCTCCCTCCTTACAATGCCACTCTGAATTCCTGCCATTGAAACATTTCACTTCTACCTCTGCTGCTGCCACTTTCCAAATTACAATATATCTAGGTCTTCCGTTTTTCCCAGATTTTTTCAACACCACCAAAGCTACTTTATGTGTAGTGCTGACATCAAAATCCAAAAAAGCTGTTCTACTGATCTTTTCCTTCCTTACCAGTATGTCAACAAATTCCATGCATGAATTAAAAACATTTAAAAAATTATACAACTAGAAAAGATATAGTAAGAGAGATAGTAAATTCCAAAAACCAAAAATTCTTCAAATAGACAATTGTGAAAAGTCACAATAGGCAAGATTAGGAGGGGACAACATGAAAAAACTACCATGGTCTTTCTAGATGTTATTTCAAGTCCATATTCTCTACATTTCCCACTCTTCACTCAGAAATATCAGTTCCAACTTCAGACAGCTGACTGCCTCTCGTTCACCCTCTAAAGTTCAACTGAGAATTAGTAGAATTCATAGAAGACAGAAAAGAGAAGCAAAACGCTCTTAACTTTAAAAAGGAAGGTAGAGAGAACATATGGCATAATCCATAGATGTTCCATAACCAGCCATAAGAAATGCTCACACAGAAGTCTGTGTTGTTCCAGAAAACAAAAATATTAAATAACAAAGGTGAAAGGGTGTGACTCTGATATCAAGAACGTTAACAGCTGCCCAACAATGAAACAGACTTTCACTGAGAAATGAGCATCATCTCCTAGAAAACTAATTGAACACCCACCAGGAATGTTGGATTAGTGATCACTAGTAAAAGTAAATTAGATGTTGCCTAAGATCCCATTTAAGTTAATTTTTCAAGCGGGTAAGTAACCTGGAGTTTAATTTGACCAAACTTTTGTCCTGTTTGGAGGGGGGGTGGGGAACCATGAAAGATAATCTTATAAAAGCACTTATTTTGTCACAGTACAAATTATCCATGAATGAATGGAAGTAACGGACTCTAATGGGAAAAAAAATTCTAGCACCACTTAGAATTCTGTGCTTCAAAGGTCTAAAACTTGTAAAATGAATTTGCTCTGTAACCTTTCACCCAAATTACAATAAAATTTAAAAAACGACAATCAAAAGCACAATTGGTCACTATTCACCTGAAGCAACAGAGGAAGGAGGAAACTTATGTGTGGCTATCTGCCTTCATGAATAACTGTCTCCTCTTCCATGAGACCAGAAGAACTGGACGGTGCCTGGCTACCATCACCGAATATTTTGATCAAAGATTCTATAGAAGAAACCTGATCAAAAGGGGGGAAATGTAGAACAGAATTTCACATTCTCATGGACTCCAGACTTCCTGGAGCTATGAAGATTGGATGAACTCCTGAAACTATTACCCTGAGATAATCTTTAAACTTTAAACCAAAAATATCACCTCAAATCTTAAAACCAAACAATTATTTTAGCTTAACTAGAAATAAACTTCTGCCTTGAGCATTATGGACTCTTAAGAACTATCTGTATGGAATGAAATTGACAACAGCAACCTGAAAGATTAGATAGGAACCCTAGGGGGCAATGAGTTTATGTTAATAAGGGAGGAATAACTCTTCTGAAACTGAGAATGGTTGCACAACTCAAATAATGGAATCAATGTCCCTAAATTGTGTGTATGTAGAAACTGTTGTATTGGTGTATGTTTTGCTGTGTTGTTTTCAACCAAATAACAAAAATTTAGAAGGAAAACAGTCTAAAGCTTGTGCACTTACAAAACAAACCATATGATCATAGACTATCTTAAAGGGTGTCTTATGAAGCATTAGCTTCTTAACCAAGTTACTCACCTGGATGAGTCTATAAAATGAAATGATTTATATACTCCTCAGGAGAGTTCAATAGAAAAAGATACAAAATTTAAAATGGAAACCAAAACATTCTTTCCAATGATTAAAGTATATTTTAGTTGTTTCTATGTTTGGATAACAGTTTTAATTAAGAGGAATGCAATGAAATTTCTAATGATTTACAATGGTTCTAATGCCAAGAATTATCTATACTTTCCTAAGAGCCAACTTTTTTTTTTTAAATAGAATTTTTCTTTTCATTTTATTGTGATTTGGGCAGAAGTTTACAGAGCAATTTCATTTCCCAAACAGCAGTTCATACATATTTTGTCTCATGACACTAACTGCAATTCCCACAATGTAACAGTTCCCTTCCAACTTCCTCCCCATAGATACCTCTTCCCTGTGTCCTTCCCTCCCATGCACACACTACCCTTCTGTTCTCCAAAGACTGATCTCTCCAAGGAGTGTATGTAATGTACATACATGATGTAAATGTTCAGCCCATAGCCAGTCTTTTTTTTGGCTGGAAGCCACAGGAATTCAATTCCAGACTTGAAGGGCCACTAGGGGCCTTAGGGGTCTTAGAGGTTTCACCAGTCTCTATCAGACCAACAAGCTTGGTTTTTTTTTTTTAATAACTTAGTTTTGATCCACATTGTTCTCCCACTCTATCCAGCATCTCCTACATAGATCCCCCTCCAAGTGGTTGAGGGAAGTGTCAACTCTCTAGAAATCTTACAATACCCAAACTTTAAAACAGTATTCTACTTGCCTCCTCCCTCATCAACTTTACTCACTTCAAAAAATTATCAGGAAAACTCCATTTCAACAAATAACATTTCAAGTAAAAGCTCTATACAAAAAGTGTTCCCCTTATGGACCAACCCATTTTAACAGGGTTTTCTGTGAAGTTACAAATACTTACACATACCGAGTTAGTAAAACTAGCAAAATATTTAGATATATGATGTAGAAGGCACAGTGAGGTTATTAGTCCTTGCTCTCAAGGAGCTTATCACCAAATTCATGAAAACATAAAAGGTAAGACAAGGCAATATAAAAATGTCAACAGATACAGACAACAGGCAATATAGAGAATTAGAGGAAGCAGACAGTACTGTAGTCGAGCATGATTGAGAAACACAATCTTTCCTCTTTCCTCAGGAAGTGTGAATTTTAAACTCTACCCAGCAAACTCTTTCACCAATGTTTTCACACTCATATTTTATCCAATAGCAGCACTAGTACAGCTAGTGGGAAGAAATAAAAGAAACGAATTAAAGTCAAGAAACTTACAGATACAACTTTGGCTGAATTTCCTCTTTTGAGACTCCCCTTATTCTCTACTGCACATGTATCAATAATTTCCCTCAGAAAAAAAAAAATATCAGGAGCATGGAATACAAAAATCAAGATGGGAAGTCTGTCACATCCCCAACTTCTCTCTTCTAATAATGCCCTTTGCAAAGTTTTCTGGCTTATGACATACTAAATCTTAGTACTAACTAAGCATATATGTACTTGGGGTTTACCAAAGCATAAAGAAAAACTTCTGAGTTTAAACTTTTACAATAATATGGATGTTCCAAAGACACCTGACAGAATGGAACTTTACCTGTACTGTTACTCTCAGGACCATAATCTGGACAAACACAAAGTTTAACAATGAGACAGCACTGGTAACAGTCTAACAATGAATGAAGAATTGAAAACCTTTACTTTTGCATTCAAGGTTTTTAAATAGAGAAATTAAAACTAAGGATTTGAAGCATAAGGCTTACTTGGTTCTATGTGATCAGCAACATGAAAAATTACATTCACGTTATACAGCATTAAAACTTTTAATTATTCCAATAAAACATTACAAGAGACCTTGGATATCACATTCCAACCTGCTTTGTTATTACATGAGCATCTCAATTTCCTCTTCTGTAAAATGAATTGGACTAAAATCCTAAGATGCTTTTAAACTCTTACAAATCTTAGACTCTTTCACATTATGGTAGTAAAATTAAGGCCATGATATGAAACTGTTATGTTCAACCTTTTGTAAATAATTTTTTTAAAAAATGATAAAACAGTACTAATTTTCATCTAGCCTTAAGCTATGAAATTTATAAAATTATGGCAAATTGTATACTTATCTATACATCACACAATGTGCTCTAATTCAAATAGTAAGAATTAAAATAATAATAAAATAATTTGCCCAGGTTAAAACTATCCACTTTCATTTTAATACTTAGGATTCTACTCACCCCACTAAAAAGTACCCAGATTATCGCATGAGAGAAATGCAAACTTCTACAATTCACAGCTTCACCATGTTAAATTCAGGTTTTAAATACCTATGTCAGATACACACATACACAAAGACCAGAGGAAAATTAATTAAGCATCACAGCTTTTTTCCCATGACAAGGTGAATGCAAAACAAAGTATAATCTGGTCCTCTGCATTGCAGAGGAATATAGTTCTTGCAACCAACGGAAAAGCTAAAACATCGAAGATCTTAAACGTCAAGATAAAACTTTAGATGCTAGCAAGAAAAGATTTATGAAATAGTTAAGAATGTTTTTATTCTTAACCCAGAAAATTCTATACAATAGTCACATTGAAAATTCTAAGTCAAGGCACATTGCAATGCTCTGAAAAGAACAAATGTTATCCTTTCTTACAATGACAGTGTCGTTTTTTCAAAACAATATTAAGTGAAAGATATAGAGTATAAAGACTTTAGGGAGTAATATATGAAAAGCACTACAACACTCTTGGCTCTCAGTTCTGGTCATGTTATTGGTTACCAAGTTGTCAGCCTGTTTTTTTTTTTTTTTAAGGAAAAGAACACTGGTTAATCTTTTACCAACCAAAGTCACTGGAGTCTAAATCTATAATGTTTATACCAAAAACACAGCAATTTTAAATCTATTTAAAATATCTTTGATTCTGCACCAAAGCCGATTACATCTTAAAATATCAAATAAGCTGTCTTTTTGAGTAAAATCAAGATTAGTTTTCAAGTATCATCATCCTTAGCCTAGGGGTCTCATCCTGTACCAAGTAATAAAGAAAACTAGGCAGTTAATTACCCAATTCAGTATCTGTACTTCAACTACAATGAAAATATTTGTAAATAGTGTTTTACACTTGATTATCTATTATAACTGTATTTCTCTTTGCTAAACATTCATGTAGTCTTTGTAAGCACAAACTTCAAAAAAACACCTAGCCATTTAGTTGCATTACATAATATGGTATTTCAACGTCAAGCATGCATTCTCACCAAATGCTCAGATCTTCTCTAACAGTTCAAATTACAAAAACATTAGCAAATAATTTTTTTACATAAAACTGGCTCAATTATCTATGTCTTAATAAGTGATACTACATATCTACTAGTAATTTTTGGCAAGATAATTGATTTCAGAAGCTATGGAACAGGCATTTGGTCTAGAAGGCTCCAATATGAATAAGTCAAGATTGAAATACAGCTCAAACTTCAGGAAAAAGAAACCCCACTGGTAAATTGCATCTTACTACTCCATTTGTGCTTCTAAAGAGGTTCAAAACTAATCTGTAAAGCAAATTTTAGGTGCATTAGAAATGCTCACTGACTACTAAAAAAATCAATCAGTTAAATCCTTTCATACAGTAAAATCATCTGAATATTGAAAAACTCTTAACTAGAAACCAGATATGCTTAAAGGAAAATCCAAATGTTCTGCGTTTCTGAATAAGTAAAACATAGTTTTATTAACACTTAAGTCACAACCTTAGTACTGCCAACCTATTTAACAAGTAGGTAGCTTAGTCTCTGGTTTATCAAAAAACCTCACTTAACTGTGCCTTTACCTTTTCCCTGTTATCTAGCACCTAAAATACTGAGAAAGCAGAAAAAAAGATAAGAAATATACTTGTTACTTCATGTTATTTGTTAAGTGTCCACCTGTCTACAATCTTTGTAATAATTGCATTACGATCTCCAGAGAACTACCCCAAAGTTTTCTAAGGCTGTAAATCTTTACTCAAGCAGACTGCCTCATATTTCTCCTATGGAGCAGAGTGGCTCTCAAACCGCTGACCTTTTGATAGCAGCTGAAGGTTTTCTAATCACTATCCTACCAGAGCTCCTTCACCAACGTGTAGAAACACACTTGCCTGATCCTGTGTTAGCCCCTTTGAAGGATTGTTTCAGTCATTAAAATATAAATGTCTATGCTAAAATGTCTACACTTAAAATATTAAATCATTATTTATCTTGATTCCTATCCCAGAATAAAGTGGCAGTTTCCCAGAAATTATGAAAATTATTCAAACATCAACCAGATTGACAGCACTGTTTATTACATTTAGAGAAATTTTAAATATCAGTTAGTCTAAATTCCAAAGAGATAAGCAAAAACTAAAAATCACGTGGCAGACTCAGAAGATACTAGCCTTGGGCATGCTTATTCTATATTTTAACATAGCTACTCCTGTCCATTTAAAATACTTTTGTCATCTTATTGATAAACACAGTTGTCTATTAAAATAAAGGACTGGCAAAGTGAGACATCTCGTAACTAGTCATCTCAATTTCAAATAACGCCCAAAAGATTCAAGAAAAGTTCCGTGCTTTCAATACTGGAGGGAGGGAAACAGGGATCAAATATAAATGTCATGTTTGGAAACTCCTCATAAATGTAAAAAAATCAGTGAGTATTTACAATCGATGAGGCCTAAATATCACCAGTTATCTTCAACTTATTTCCCACAGACCAAATTTTAGCCAGAGTCACCACATTAACATCTTAAGTAACACTACTGAGTAGCTAGCTAAACAAGTATTTTAAAATTAGATTTCTTGAAAATTCAAAATGTTACAATATATATGTTGTACTAGAGACAAACAAGCAGAACTTATCTTACTAGTGTTTCATTTTTTAAGGTAAAAAGCAAAACTTAATACTGTCTTCATTTTTTGTGCCATTGATTTCTTGTTCGCTGCCCATCTCCAATCTTACTCAAGGTTGAATTATTCACTAGGCCCAGAGCCTTTCCACCCACCCACACCCACACCCACTCACCCAACACCCACGTGTCTCAGAGATGGTACACTGACTATCCTGTGCTGAAAGCATAAAACAAAAGACCGACTTCAAGATTTACCTCATGGTGTGTCCTAGACTGACTAAATATTCAATCTAAAAATATTGTAGGTGTGGCTCGATTTTGGGGGGGAGGGAGGCCCGAGGGCGGCCATCGGGGCGGCTGCCTGGCCTCAGCCCTCCCCCTCTGCTTTCGCTTTGTGCTCACAATGCAGCTCCTGTAAAGCGCTTCCCTCTCCCCTCAGCCGCCGCCATGTTAGACGCTCTCTCCATGTGCCCAGAGCCCGAGCGATCGCCTCAATCTAACCCCGACCCCCTTCCTAACGACTCTCAATCGCTGCAGTCTCCCCCGGCCCCATTTTAAAATACCCTAGAGACAAAAAAAATCGCTGCAGAAATCCATCTCGGGGTTAACTGGGGCGTGAAGTTCAAGGGGCACCTAGACAATTGAAACAAAGAAACGTAGGGGAGCCCATGAGTTAGGGGGTGGGGGTAGCAAATCGAACCCCTTCATGAGCCTGCAGGAAAAGAAATTCTAGTTTACGATTCTCAATACACCGCTCTCCCAAGGCAAAAAAAGGGCACACTGAGTAGGCCTCAAGTGTACGGAAAAGGAGTGGTCAGACCCCACTGCTGAAAGACACAGGGCCCCCCCAACCGCACGAGGCAGTCGGTTGAGCCCGGAGCCCTCCCCTTCATTCCTCCCCGCGGCCTCGATAACGGACACAAGGGCACCGTCCAGTTTAATCCTAGCAATACGCCCCCACCCATATCCGTCCCAAAACGCTAGATCCGTAAAAGACTTCGAGTAGTACAGGCCAGGGGGCACCGCCACATCTGGGTCAGGTGACAAGTATCTCCCCCAAAAGCCCGTTCTGTGGGCACGAAACTGTTTACGGTGGCGAAGAAGTGGGGAAAGGACAAGTGGTGGGGATGCAGAGCGCCAGCAACGGAAAGAAGTGAAAGCCACCGCGATCCGGTGGGCCCTGCCTGTCGGAGGCAGCTCCAAGGCCCGGCCGCATGAAACCCTCCCTTCCAACTCCTGGCACCTTTTTCTTCTCCAGATTCCGAAGTTTTTTGTCGATCACCCCGAGAATCTGCTTCATGGCCTCGGTCTGGACAGCGCCGGTACCGGTTGCGGGGTGCTGGGAAGAGGGCGCAGCTGCCCCGGCCCCCGCCTCATTCCCGGAGGAACCCGACGGGGGTGGTGGTCCGGACGACTTGCTGCCGCTGCCGCTGTGGCTGGTGGCCGAGGGCATCTTTAGACAGTGAGAGAAGAAAAAGCGGGAGGAAAGACAAGAGCGGCGAGTCAGGAGACGGACGGGGAGAGACGCGGGACAAAACGCGCAGCGGGCGGCTGGCTGCGCGAGCGGGTGGGGGAGGGGCGATGCGCGCCGCAAGGCCAGGAAGAG
>NW_006921690.1:4294164-4297402 GCF_000298275.1 Orycteropus afer afer
TTTCCCTTTTCTTTGTTGAAGAGGGTCTGTGCAATCCTTCTGCCTAATCCGCCATCTTGCCAGAACCCAATGTAGAAAGTCCCTTTTCTTCACTTTTTACAGTTGTGGTCTCATATAATAATTGTCCTTTTGTGATTTACTAATTTCATTCAGCATAATGCCCTCTAGGTTCATCCATGTTATGAGGTGTTTTGCAGATTCACATTATTCTTTTAACATTGGGCAATCCTACTTCCGTAGTGATACTGCCTCGGAAACCCAAGGAGGGGTCGCTATGAGTCGGGGCCGACTGGAGGGCACATAACAACAACACAACAAGTATTCCATTGATTGTTTATCCATTCATCTGTTGATGGGCAGTTAGGTTGTTTCCATCTTTTTGCTGTTGTGAACAATTCTGTGATAAATATGAGTGTGCATATATCCGTTCATGTCACAGCTCATTTCTCTAGGATATGTACCTAGTAGTGAGATTGCCGTCTCATAGGGTATTTCTATATCCAACTTCTTAAGGAAGTACCATACCGCTTTCCACAGTGGCTGTACCATTTTACAATCCCACCAGCAGTGTATGAGTGTTCCAGTCTCTCCACACCCTACCAGAATTTGTTATTTCTGTTTTTTTTGGACTTTGCTATTAATGCTGAGGTGACATGATACCTCATTGTTGTTTTGATTTGCATTTCTTTAATTTGCCTATTTTTTAAAACTTTTTTTTAATAATTTACTGCTTTTATTGTTGAAAATATACACAGGAGAACATATACCAACAATTTCTACATGTACAATTCAGTGACATTAATTACATTCTTCAAGTTGTGCAACTATTCTCATCCTCCTTTTCCCAATTGTTTTTCCTCCATTAATATAAACTCACTGCCCCCTAAAATTCCTATCTGACTTTTGAGTTGCTCTTGTCAATTTGATCCCACATAATTCTTCTTAAGAACATAATACTCAGGGCAGACATTTTTACTAATTAAACTAAAATTATTGTTTGGTTTTAAGAAGACTTCAGGGGATATTTTTGGTTTAAGGTTTAAAGATTACCTCAGGGCAGTGGTTTTAGGGGTTTATCCAGCCTCAGTGGCTCCAAAAAATCTGGACTCCATGAAAATTTTAAATTCTATTCTGCATTTTCCCCACTTATGGTCAGGATTCTTCTATAGAATCTTTGATCAAAATGTTCACTAATGGAAGCTGAGCACTATCCAGTTCTTCTAGGATCATGGCAAAGGAAGCATTTGTTCATGGAAACAATTAGCCATGCATTTCATTTCTTCCTCCTCTTCCTGACTCCTCCTGTTGTTCTAGGCAATTAGGGACCAATTGTTTTACCTTGGATTTGCCTACTGTCTTAACATATCACTGGGGTGTTGTTACTATAATTGGTCCCTACTGCTTCTCTGCTCTCCTACAGTATGTCATTAGCTGCAATCTCATTTTTTTCCCACTTATTTTGTCTTATACCCACCTTTTCATAATTGTAATATTAAGAAGGGCATCTTCACATTTTGTACAGGTACAGAATATTTTTTTCCACATTTCACAAAATATTGTTATTTACTACTGAACATTCTTAGAAGCTACTTCAACACAGAGTTGAAAATACTTTGACTACAGGCACTAAAATCTTCCTTATAGTTAATTATGTGAATTATATGTTAACTTCATGTTTCTATTTCAGTGGTTCTTAACCCGAGATGATTTTGCCCCCAAGAAACATCTGGCAATGGCTGGAGATATTTTTGGTTGTCACAGCTGGGGGAGGGAGGATATCCTACTGGCAACTAGTCCTTAGAGGCCAAGGATGTTCCTAAACAGCTTACAGTGCTTAGGACAACACAGAATTTGTTGTTGATAGTTGCTGCTGAGTCGTTTATCCAGGCCAAAATGTCAGTACTGCCGAGGATGAGAAACCCTGTTCTGTTTTATTACAAGGATGTAATCACTTGTTCCAGCATTTGTAACTAGAAATATTGAGATAAACTGCCAAAAATTGTCTTTAGAAATAAAGGGTGAAAGAACATAAAAATTGAACTATGAGCAGACAATCTTGCATCTTGGCAACTGATCCATAATCATGTGATATATTTTATATATATCATTCCTCCCACTAATATACACTACCTATTATGAGCAATTATCTGCTGAGGAAAATAATCTCTTTCCAGGTGGGAACTCCTTCACAAATTTTTGAAGTGAAAATGTACGTATCCTAATTAAAGTTAGGTACTAGGAGAATTTAAGTATAGAGGTAATTACCTTATTTGGGGTTGTTTCTACAACTGGTCATGATTTGTATTTTAAGAATAGCTTTTACATCTAATGGCACAACTCTCCCTAAATGGATGGCTTGCCCTTCAGGTGTTAATAACTTAATTTTTATCTCAAGGGTCTAAGAACTTGATTTAAAAGTCTCCTAAGTATTAAATTGCTATTTAAGACATGAAAAATGTCTGGATTCTTAAAAACTTGTGAGTGGCCATCTAAAATGCAGCTCTTGGTCTCTCCCCATCCAGAACAAAGAAGAGTAAAGAAAATCAAAGATGCAAGGAAATAACTAGTCCAAAGGTCTAAAGAACCACATGAACCCCAGCCTCCATGACCCTGAGACTAGAAAAACTAAATAGTGCCTAGCTACCCCTGCCAACCACTCTAAAGGGGATTACAATAGGAGATCCTGGATAGAGTGAGAAAACCACATAGAACAAATTTCAAAATAATAAAAAGACCATGCTTACTGGTCTGCTAGAGACTTGTGGAACCCCCAAGAGTATGGCCCTTAGATACCCTTCAGACTTGGAATTGAACTCACCCCAATGGCTCAACTTTCAGCCAAAGGATAGACAGGCCTATAGGTGAAAGCAAATACTCATTAGAACAATCAACTGTATGAGATCAAAAGTGCAGAATTTGCCCAGAGATAAAGCTCAGAAGGCAGGATGGGTTAGGAAAGAAGGACAAAGGGTAAACACCAGGAGGAAGTGGGAAGAGCTCTGTTACATTGTAGGAATTGCAATGAATGTCACAAAGCAAAATGTGTATGAATTGTTGAATGGAAAACCAATTTGCCCTGTGAACTTTCATCCAAAGCACAATCAAGATAAAACCTGAAAAATGTTACAGAGGGATGCATGTCTTACATTATTTTTTTCTTATATAGATTTTCGGTGGATATAGAATCAACAGGGAGCTCTGGTGACGTAGTACCTAAGGCATTTGACTGCTAACCAGA
>NW_006921690.1:4297502-4302113 GCF_000298275.1 Orycteropus afer afer
GGCGCCGACTGCCACGGCCAGTGCAACGGTCCCTGCTGAGGCGCGCCGGGGATTCGTCGCCTTCCGAGAAAGGGAGGGAAGGGAAAGGTCGGGGCTAAAAGGTAGAGTAGGGCACTGGAAGTGGCCAAGGGGGAGAGGAAATTTGGGGAGCAATTCCCTCGCGAAGCTCCAGTCGGTCCTGAGGTAAAGGACACTCGGGCACAGCGGCCCTCTTTCCTTTCAGCGCCTCGGTCCGGGGTGGCGCTCACCGTGTGCGAACAAAAGCCGCTGGGGTTCCCAAGTGGGCGGCTGAGGGGGCAAGAGTAGCGGTTTGTTCTGGGCTGTATTGTGCGCTCCGTGGACGCAGGCCGCTTCGCCCAGTCCCCGCTGCACGGAGAGCCGCTGCTAGTGAGGCGGAGAGCCGGGAGCGGGACAGACTTAGCCAGCCCTCTGAGACGGAGGGGGCGGGAGAAGCAGCTGTTGGGGGCCTTCCCGGCCACTAGAGCTGCCCGGCGCGAACGCCTGTCGGGAGATGCCCGCCTGGCCTTCTCCCCGCTGGCCCAAAGGTCTGCTTTGGTGGGCTACAACTCCTCGTTGGTCGAGAAGATCCTGGGAAGGCCAAGGAAGCAGTGCCTCGATATTTTTACCGATACTGAAGCTAGGGTCCTTCAGGCGAAGTCGCTTGACACCCAAATGGGGACAATAGGTGTCAAGCAGCTGGATCTGGAGTTGGCGACTGCCCTGTGCAGCGCCCTTGTTTGATGGGGGTGGGGGAGCAAAGGTTTCTGCAACTAAGGGGTGAGTGGAGTGGGTAGTGCAATCTGAGCCTCTAGAATTCCTAATGTATGCAGAGAAAGCAAACTCCCACACCCCAAAAGGTCTTTTGAAAAGAAACACAACTCGCCGCTCCCCAACAAAATAATCACGGTAACCTAGGAGTTCTCTGTAAAACGAGTTGGAATGAGTATGATTGGTGATATTTATGAAGTCTGAAAACTCCGAACGTGTTTAAAATAATGTTAATACCACTCTAAGATGATAGTTACCCAATTTGGAAAAGAAAAGCACCCGTGGCTCTCTCATAGCGAACCTATAGGACAGAGTAAAACTGCCCCATGAGAGCTTCCAAGGCTGTAAGTTTTTAGGGAAGCAGACTGCATCATTCTCCCGCATTTATCCAGTAGGCCTGATTATTACCAATTTATTGGACTTTTTTTCCTCTCTCTTGATTAACCTAAAACTTGTAAGAGAATGTTGAATGAAGTATATATAGAGAGAGAGAATTCATATGTATGTATATATGACCCCGTCCAGGAGGATATTCCAACCTGTGATTAACATAGGGACTGGGTACGGGCAGTGAGCAGAAAAGGAGAAAGCAAGTGCTGGAAGAAATGTAGTTAAAAGAAATATAATTAGAAAATTAAGCAACATAATACTGTATAACAACAGTAAATGACCAATTTATAATTTAAATTCCATGAAAAAGCTTTTTAGAACAGGATTCTACCAGAACCACTATTCATTGGGGAGTAAAATGAATAAAACGGGCTGGCAACAGTGCATCCTTAGGGAGCCTGGAGAAACACAAGAGCAGCCTCTGGCCTCAAAATATTCCAGTTAGCTACAGAGTCTGTCCATTCAAATTTGTACTGAATAGAGTGCTAGGGGTAATATACAAAACAAATATCCTGATTCTCATGGAGTTTACACCCTAAATGGGGACAAGACTAAACGACATGCAATGAGAGAGTGAAGTGGTAGAAAGAAACAGGATGGTCAATAAAAGCCTTGTGAGTGACATTTGCGCCAAGACCTGAAAGAAGTGAGGGGAAGGCCAAAACATTATCCTAAAAGAAGAATTTTCCAGGTAGAGGGGACACTGAGTGCCAAGATCTGAGATGAGAATGTGCTTGGCGGATTCAAGGGAACAGTGAGGAGGCCAGAAGGGCTAGAGCAGAGAGTAGGAGATGAGGTCAAAGACATAAATGGGGACCAGAGTTGCAGGGCTTGATAGGCCACTGTAAGAACTTTGACTTTTGCTGGTTGAAATGGGGAGTCACTACATGCATAGTTTCAGGCAGAAGAATCACATGATCAACATCATTTTTAAATAAATTGCTCTTGCTACTGTATAAAGAATTTAAGTGCATTGGGAGTAGAGGGGATCACAAGAGCAGAGGCTGGAGAGGTTGTTAGTGACCATCCAGTGGATTCTGACTCAGGGCCACCCATGTGTGCAGAGTACAACTGTTTCATAGGGTTTAAAGGCTGTGAACTTTTGGAAGCAGATCGCCAGGGTGCTTAACCATTTGCGCCACCCAGGGACCAGTTTTTGTTGTTGTTATGTGCCGTCCAGTCGGTTCTGACTCATAGTGACCCCTACTTGGGTTGCCGAGGCAGTATATCACTATGGAAGTAGATTGCCCAGCCTTCCTTCCGAGGAGTGGCCGGTGCTTTGAACCGCCAGCCTTCTGGTTAGCAGTCAAGTGCTTTAGGCACTAAGCTACCAGAACTCCTAAAAGACCAGTTAGGAGACCCTTAAAATAATCCAGCCCAGAAAAGGTAGTGGCTGGGGTCAAGGTGTAACCATGGTCTCAACAAACCAAATTTATCTATTTTCTACTTGACATGAAAGATGATGAGCTATGGGAATTTTTAGTATTCTACTGCCTTTTTTATTTTTTTACCTTTTTTTCTAGTCCAAAACCATGGAAGTGGCTTGGGGTTCTATCACGGGGTGGGGGTGGGGGCGGGGGGGGAGTATTTTTCCTAACAAGTCAGTTATGGAGCAGAATATGGTTATAATTAGAAAGCACTTTCTCCAAAAACCTTGACATTAAACTATTTCAATGCATTTTGATAACCTAAATCTCCCAAACTGACTGTTCACTTGTTCAACCACAACAGTACTCTGAAGTCTGAAGTGAATAATTTCACTACTTGTCCTGATCATTTTGACAAAATACTTCAACAGCTTTCACTTGAACCAGTACTAATGCCAAGTTATGTGTAGCAAAAGAGTTATTTGTAGCAAAAGATGTAATTCATCTGAATTACATTAACCAGATCTCTGCTTCAGGTTGACTTTGAAACTTGGCCTAGGTGTGAACTACATTGCTCACACACCTAGGACTCTTTAACAACTCAAATTTATTTTTCAGTCTTTTTACTACAAGTCGGTAGTAGAAAATTATGTTTCCAGTACTGACTTTTATAGGATAATTCAATCTATGTAATTATTTTTCTGTGTCCATGAGCCACCACTACTACACTGTGAACATTTCAAAGGGGATAAAAGTAGTGAGTTTTCCATCTCTCTATCTTCAGAAGCACTAGCATACCTGGCACTAATGTTTTCTCAATGAATATTACCTACCTTTTTTTTTTTAATTATATTTAGGTGAAAGTTTACAGAGCAAATTGGTTTTCTGTTCAGTAATCCATACATACTCTGTTTTGTGACATTTACTGCAATTCCTAAAACTCAACTGCCATCATGTCGGATCCGACTCATAACGACCCCTCCTTGGGTTTCCAAGGCTGTATCTCTACGGAAGTACATTGCCTAATCTTCCTCCCCAGGAGAGGCTGGTAGCTTTCAAATGCCTTAGGCACTATGCCACCAGAGCTCCCTCTCACCCTGGGCAAATGCTGTCCTTATGTTCTCATATGCTTGGTTGTTGTAATGAGTGCCTACCCTCCTGATGTAACTTTCACCCTATAGGTCTGTTGTTTGGCTGCCAATTGAGTCATGGGGGGTTAAGTTCAGTTCCTAGCTTGAAAGAGTCTAAGAGCCATCATCTTGAAGATTCTACCAGTCCCCTCCTCAGACCAGTGAGCGTGGTCTTTTTTATGATTTTGAGCTTTGTTCCACATTTCCCCCCACTCTGTGGGAACTCTTACTGTGATCCCTTTCAGAGTGGTCAGCAGTGGTAGCTGGGCACCATCTAGTCTGGTCTCAAGGCTGTGGAAGCTGGAGCTCATGTGCTCCATTAGTCCTTTGGACAAATTATTTCCTTTGCCTTTGATTCTCTTGTTTCTTCTTTGTTCCAGATAGGGAGAAACTAATAGTTGCACCTTAGATGGCCATGCACAAACTTTTAAGACCCCAGTAGCTGCTCACCAAAGTAGGATGTCTGTGTGGACTCTGTTGTTGCCAATTGACCTTCGTGTCCCCTGAGAGTATGGTCCTGAGCCTCCATACCCAGCGATTCATTCCCTCAACGTGTTTGGTTATGACTAAGACATTTTCATAACTTTGTCCCTGTATGCTCTACTACATTCATGGATATATTTGCAGCACATATAAATACATATGTAGAGATAGCCTCTGTCAACCCTATATATTATTTGTGGGTATAGTCCCATTTGCCTTCCCACCCTTGTTCAGCTTGTATCCTCCTAAATTACTGTTATTACTATGATTGCAAGATTCTGTGTGTAATAATATTCACCTCTGTTTCCTTTAATTCTTGTGTTCCTCCCTATCTCTTCCACTGCCTTGATTATTTTGTGCTGACCTCCCCCTTACTGTACATTGCCTTTCCTTTCACTCAAGTTAATATGTGTCTACCCTCTAGCTGGTAATTGTCTCTCTCTTCCCCTCTCACCCCTGGTAACCTCAAAGAA
>NW_006921690.1:4309585-4338862 GCF_000298275.1 Orycteropus afer afer
GTTCAAACCCACCAGCCACTCCTTGGAAGGAAGATTGGGCAATCTACTCCTGTAGAGATACTGCCTGGGAAACCCAAGGAGGGATCGCTGAGTCAGATCCGACTTGACAGCAGTGAGTTTGGGTTTTTTTTTGTTTATAGAATCAACAGAGGAGAAGTACACAGTGCAAGCCCCTGCCCCCCATTCCAAGGCCTACCAACTTCTGAATGGCTTGGGGTACTTGTTAAAATGGAGATTCCAGGACCTCACCCCAGACATTAAATCTACATATCTGGATCTGAGACCTAAGATTATACATTTAGAAGATGAAACACCCCTGTGCACCTTCAACTTTGTGAATGCTCCCTAAAAATAGTGTATATATGCTATTCATTTTAACAAAAATAGGTACCAAAAATATTCAAGCAAAAATTATTTTCATGGATTCTTATTTTTCTTCCCAGAGAGTGCTGTAAGGATCTCTGAAGTAGGGCATATTGACAGTCAACAACTAGGTGGAAGAGGACAGCAAGCTCTAATTGCTGATTCAGAAAGTAGCAAACTGATTTCAAGATAGGAGTGCAAATGTTGAGAGAAATATGCTGAGGAAAGTATCTGAGCAGAGTGGTGAATGGAAGTTTAGACAAGGGAAACGGGAGGGTGACTCACAATTTGTAGAGCCTACTAATGTATATTATACTTAAAAAGCTGATGGCTAAGAAAAGGGAGGATGAATTAAAGCAGTGGTGTTAAAATGTGTATCAGAATCTTCTAAAAAAAAAAAAAAAAAACTCATTGCCGTGGAGTCTATTTATTCACAGCGACCCCTCCTTGGGTTTCTGAGGCAGTATCTCTACAGCAGTAGATTGCTCAGTCTTCCTTCCGAGGAATGGCTTGTAGGTTTGAACTTCTGGTTCTTCAGCCTTCTGGTTAGCAGTCAGATGCCTTACGGTTAATGCAGATTGCTGCCTCTCACAGACACCCTGAGTTTTTGATTGAATAGATCTGGGATTGGCCAGTAATTTGCATTTCTAACAAGTTCTGTGGTGGTGCTGCTGCTGGTAGTTTGGGAAGCATGGGATTAGAGCAATTAAAGGAAGGAAAGCAAAGCAAAGCAAACCCACTGCCATCAAGTCAATTCCTCATAGTGACCCTGTAGGACAGAGTGGAACTGCCCCATAGGGTTTCCAACATTGCAAATTTTTATGGAAGCCGACTGCCTCCTTCAGTTCTGACTCATAGCCCATGTACAACAGAACGGAACACTGCCCTGTTCCTGCTCCATCCTCACAACTGTTGCTATGTTTGAACCCACTGTTACAGCCACTATGTCGGTCCATCTCACTGGGAGTCTCTCTTTTTCAATGACCTTCTACTTTACAAAGCATGATGTTCTTCTCCAGGGATTGGTCCCTCCTTATAACATGTCATTCTTCAGTAAAAACTTCTAATTCTTTTAAATAGGGAAAACTAGATGCCTGTATAAGAAAGAAAGATGGCACATACATAGAATGGTTAATACTTCAGGAAGGAAATCAGAAAATCCCTTTGGAAGCATTGCCTGAGTTGAAAGATTCAGTTTTAAAAGCAGACAAAAGGGGTGTGAGGAGAGGCATTGCAGGCAGAGGGAACAGTATACTCAAAAGTACATGGAAGCATAAAATAGTATGGTATGTTTCAGTAATCACAAGCAGTTCTCTATTGCAGTATTGTAATAGGGAAAAAGAGACCTCAATAGGGACACTTTTACTAAGCCTCAGACAAAACAAAGACAGTCATCCTGGATGAGGGAAACTATCAGCATGAGAAAGTTGGAGTCCTTTGAGTCATGGCCATGTGGCTAATTATATATGGTTTTTTTTTATATATATATATAAAGGGAATCATCACAAAATCATGATTGGTGGTACATAGATTTATCACTGTTGCAGGCAGGACTACAGAAGCAGGGGAAATACCATGACTGGGGTAGTACATAACTGAAGATGTTGTCATGTGCCGTCAAGTCGGACTCGACTCATAGTGACCCCTCCTTGGGTTTCCGAGGCGGTATCACTATGGAAGTAGATTGCCCACCAGGAGTGGCTGGTGGATTTGAACTGCCAGCCTTCTGGTTAGCAGTCAAGTGCCTTAGGCACTAGGCTACCAGAGCTCCTATAACTGAAGATAGAGGAGTTAATAGGATTGGTTGCGGGCCTTGACTGCCTGGCTAGGTGGTGATCCAGATAGGCTGTGACTCGAGACCATGCAGGATGAATCTTAGCCACTAAGTGCCTACTAAACAATACCAAGACCCCAACCTTAATTTAAATTAGAAAAGGACATGCTCAGCCAAGTTCCTTAGCTCCTACTTTGAGCATTATCTACTTTCAACCATGCTCTTCCTGAAGGCAAACTGCCCCTCCCTAGGTTTGTCCTAGAATTTATCTATGCATAGACACAATGCTGGTTTATGGTCAGAAGGAACCCAAATGGCACCTGAAACTTACTCAAGCCTCAAAATGGAGTTAGGGCTCCCACTGAGGACCATAGCCTTCTACAACACCAATTGGTTTAGAATTTAAGCTCTGATACAGTATTAAATTGGGGAGTGAGGATGGTAGGAGGGAGTTGCAGATGATAATGCTGGCCAAGTAAGCAAAAACCAGCTGGTGAAAACTCTTTTTGTCGCAGCTAAATGGCTCGAACTCGGTCTTGGTCTTTTAATGGAAATATTTTCTGCTGAAGTTCTATTTAAAATTATGGGCCATCTCATCAGAAAAATGCACATACAAAATTCTGCACACAAGTCAGTTCCTCTGTTGTTCAGCCATTGACTCTTAGTTCATGCCTCTCAGATTAAGAATTTTATACTTGCAAGGAACAATGAAGACTATTAAAAAGCTTCAAGCAGAATATGGTTGCTGTAGGAGTCATGGTGGCACAATGGTTAAGCACTTGGCTGTTAACCAAAAAGTCAGCAGTTTGAAACCACTAGCAGTCTGCTTTTGTAAAGATTATTGTTGTTGTTGTTGTTAGGTGCCATCGAGTCAGCTCCTATTCATAGCAACCCTATGTACAACAGAATGAAACACTGCCCGGTCCTGTGCCAGACTCACAATCCTTGCTATACCTGAGCCCATTGTTGCAGCCACTATGTCTATCCATCTCGTTGAGGGTCTTCCCATTTCTCGTTGACCCTCCACTTTACCAAGCATGATATCTTTGTCCAGGGAATGGTCCCTTTTGATAACATGACCCAAGTAGGTGAGACGAACCCTAGCCATTCTCACTTCCAGGGAGCATTCCAGCTGCACTTCTTCTAGGACAGATTTGTTAGTTCTTCTGGCACTCCATCCAGACTGACCAGACTCACTGCCGTTGGATCTGACTCATAGCGACCCCTCCTTGGGTCTGAGGCAGTATCACTATAGAAGTAGATTGCCCAACCTTCCTTCCGAGGAGTGGCTGGTGGGTTTGAACCGCCAGCCCTCTGGTTAGCAGTCACATGCCTTAGGCACTACACCACCAGAGCTCCTCTGGCACTCCATGGTACTTTCAATATTTTTTTCCAACACTACAACTCAAAAGCATCAACTCTTCTTCAGTCTTCCTTATTCATTGTCCACCTTTCACATGCATATGATACAATTGAAAATACCATGGCTTGGGTTAGCCACACCTTGACCTTCAAAGAGATATCTTTGCTCTTCAGCACTGTAAAGAAGTCTTTTGCAGCAGATTTGCCCTGTGCTGTATGTCTTCTGATTTCTTGACTATTGCTTCCATTGGTGTTGATTGTGGAACTGAAGCCAGGTGCAGTCAAAGTTCAGCCTGCATTTCTGGTTGAAGGCAGGTAAGTAAACAACTCAGTTCCTTAAGAACTGAATGGAATAAAAGGTCAAATTACACATTGTCTCCATGTTATCCCCTAGAAACAGGTGATAAGTATGTTAATGTGTTTTGGGAGGACAAGCACAGTGAGAGAACAGGAACAAAGTTGCTGGGGACTGATATTCTCACCTCTACCTAAGCCCCCATCAGCTGATGACAGGAAGCCAGTGTGACTCAAACCAGTGTGACTCATGCAGTGCAAGTGCACTGCATTAAAAAATGACTGTCCCTTTAAACCCAGGCAAAGGAAATTTCAGCCAATCTTCAACTAATTCATGTCCAAATTCCTGAAGTTTTTATGAATATGTATAACCCCCGCTCCTGAAACTTACAAAAACTGTAACCCGACCACCATTCAGGGAGTCAGATTTGGGTATAGCCCCTGTCTCCTTGCATTGCTGCTTTGCAGTAAATAAATCTCTCTCTTAATCACTCGGTGTGTAAACTGTCTTGGCCTGACTGCACATGATGTAGGGACCCGCATTTGGTCCAATTTCAGAATCAAATAATATGAAATCTTTGACAACTTCAATTTTTTCTCTATTTATCGTGATGCTGCTTATTGGTCCAATTGTGAAGATTTTTGTTTTCTTTATGTTGAGATGTAATCCATACTGCAGACTGTAGTCTTTAATCTTTATCAGTAAGTGCTTCAAGTCATCTTCACTTTCAGCAAGCAAGATTATGTCATCTGCATATCACAGGTTGTTAATGAGCCTTCCTCCAATCATGATGCCATGTTCTTCTTGATATACTTCAGCTTCTCAGATTATTTACCTTGAAAACCTTGTGAGACAGTTCTGCTTGTTACTACACAGTCAAAATGAATAAGAATTGACCCAACAGCAGTGGATTTTGGATTTAAGCAGAATATCGACATGATCTGATTTATATTTGAGAAAGATAAGTGGCTATAATATAAAGGTTGGATTGGAAGCTGAATCAGGGTGACTAATAGGAACTGATTAAAATGATAAAAGAACAGATAAGGGCTTGAACTAAGATGGTGTCAGAGCAAGATTCTAAGGTTATTCTTAAGTAGAGACATCAAGGACTAATGGCTGATTAGGTGTGAAGGTTGAGGGAGAAGGTAGCTCCTGCAATTCTCCCTTGTTCTAGCTTGAGTTAGTGGTCAAGCCACCTACCAAAGAAATGAACTAGAAGCCACCTGGAACATTTGGTTAAAAATGAATTCAGGCAAAAAAGTTTCTTGGAAAGGAGTAGACCGCATGCATAGGCTTCAGGTACATCATGATTGATGCTGGGACCCAGACAACTGCCCCAACCTTCAACCTTCTGCTACCCCTACACTATTTGCATTGGGGCCTTGTGTGTTGCTGGTGTAGCTTGAGCTGGAACAGATCAGTTTCCATGCACTGATTTACAAAGAGGTTAAGTTTTTGCGTTAAGAAATGAAAGCAGATTCTGACATCTGCCAGCACTCCTTATTCATGTGTATGAACTAAAAGAGCTGTGTAAGGGAAGAGCTTTAACATTTGGGCCCCAGGTCTACCATGACATTGAGCCATCATAGCTGAATGTAACACATGGGAAGAAAGTTGGGGTTTTTTTTCTCCCTTACTTCCAGAACTGAAACAATGGCATTGGGCCATCGTCAAAACACTTTCTTTCACTGAATAAGGATACTAATAAGAATTGGTTGACATTTAACCATTTCAGGAGGTGCCATATTATCAAGAACCAATGTTATTGAAGGAAGAAGTTCAAACTGCACTGAAGGAATTGGTGAAAAACAAGGCTCCAGGAATTGAGGGAATACCCACTGAGACGTTTCAACAAATGGATTCATTTGTGCCAAGAAATTTGGAAGACAGCTACCTGGCCAACTAACTGGAAGAGATCCATATTTATGCCATTCCAAAGAAAGGTGATCCAACAAAATGCAGAAATCATTGCACAATATCATTTATATTACATGCAGGTAAAATTTTGGTGAAGATAATTCAGAAATGGTTGCTGCAGTATATCGATGGAACTGCCAGAAATCCAAGCCAGATTCAGAAGAGGCCGTGGAATGAGGGGCATCATTGCTGGTGTCAAATGGATCTTGGCTAAAAGCAGACAATACCAGAAAGATGTTTACCTGTGTTTTATTGACTATCCAAAGGCATTTGACTGTGTGGATCATAACAAATTATGGATAACATTGAGAAGAATGGGAATTCTAGAACACTTAATTGCACTTATGAGGAAACTGTACATAGACCAAGAGGCAGTCGTGCAAACAGAACAAGGGGATACTGAATGGTTTAAAAATCAGGAAAGGTGCACATCAGGGTTGTATCCTTTCACCATACTTACTCAATCTGTATACTGAGCAAATAATCTGAGAAGCTGGACTATGTGAAGAAGAATGCAGCATCAGGATTGGTGGGAAAATCATTAAACAACCTGCAATACACAGATGACACAACCTTGCTCTCTGAAAGTGAGGAATACTTGAAGCACTTGCTGATGAAGATGAAAGATTGTTGTCTTCAGTATAGATTACACATCAACATAAAACAAAAATCCTTACAATTGGACCAATAAGCAACATCACAGTATATGGAGAAAATATTGAAGCTGTCAAGGATTTCATTTTACTTGGATCCACAATCAATGCCCATGGAAGCAGCAATCAAGAAGTCAGATGATGTATTGCACTGGGCAAATCTGCTGCAAAAGACCTCTTTAAAGTGTTAAAGAGCAAAAATGTCACTTTGGAGGCTAAGATCTGCCTCACTCAACCCATGATATTTTCAGTCATCTCATATTCATTTGAAAGCTGGACAATGAAGAAGCAAGACTATAGAAGAATTAATGCATTTGAATTGTGTTGAGGAAGCGCACTGAAAATACCATGGGCTGCCAGAAGAATGAACAAACCTGTCTTGGAAGAAGTACAGCTGGAATTCTCCTTAGAAGTGAGAATGGCCAGACTTTGTCTTGTGTACTTTGGTCATATTGTCAGAAAGGACCAGTCCCTGGACAAGGATATCATGCTTGGTAATATAGAGGGTCAGTGAAAAAGGGTAAGACCTTCAATGCGATGAATTGACACAGTGTGCAATGATGGACTCAAGTATAGCAAAAATTGTAAGGATGATGCACAACTGGGCCTTGTTTTGTTCTGTTGTACGTAGGGTTGCTATGAGTCAGAGCTGACTCAATGGCACCTAACAACAACAACAACAACACCTGATGGATGTTTGTGCCTAGTCACTGTAGATCATAACAGCAGTGCACAAGAACTGAGGATCAAGTAGAGTGTGGTGTTTTAACAGTCACGGTAGTCAAAGAAAATATGAGCATATTTTCTAGTTCTATTTATTAAGACAGTCTGAACATTTGGAATCTTGGGTTTTTATCACACAGAAGAGGTAAGATAAAGGCTCCAAGTCATTTGATTTGAACATTGAGAGGAGTGTGACCTCATTTTGAACTCCAGAGTAGTGAAACAGGATATACTGGTTTAGTCAGATTGGCATTTTTAAAAGATTGTTCTGGCTGCTTTATAGAAAATAGATTGGAGGAAAGCAAATATGAATTCAGGAATACAAGAGTCCACTGTAGTCATTGAGGCTAGAGGTGCTGGTGGCTTGAACTAGGGGCTGACAGGAGATATGGAGAATATTCAATGTATTCACTATGTATTGCATATATTTTAGAGGTAGAAGAAACAGAATATGGTAATTGATTGGATATGAGGGAATTGTAAGGGGGAGAAAGTAGTCACAAGTGACTACTAGGTCGTCTGGGTGGGCGGTGGAACCGTCCCTACAGAAGATCACTTGGGGAAGTGGGAGATTGTGAGTTCAGTTGTGTATATGTTAAATTTGCAGAGTCTATGGGATCTTTAAATGAATTTGCTGAGTAGACATTTGAGTCAGGTCTGAAGTTCAGAGGAAAGTTTAGACATTTACTGTTGTTTGTTGTTGTTCCATTAATATCTAGATAGTAATGGAAGCTGTGAGGTGATATCTACTTCCATAGTGATACTGCCTCAGAAACCCAAGGAGGGGTCGCTATGAGTCAGATCTGACTCCACGGCAGTGAGTTTGGTTTTTCTGGTTTGGTATTGATAATAGAGCACTCTATTGAAGAACACAACATCAGGATTGGAGGAAGACTTATTAATAACCTGCAATATGCAGATGACAAAACCTTGCTTGCTGAAAGTGAAGAAGACTTGAAGCACTTACTGATCAAAGACTACAGCCTTCAGTATGGATTACACCTCAGCATAAAGAAAACAAAAGTCCTTACAACTGGACCAATAAGCAACATCATGATAAATGGAAAAAAGATTGAAGTTGTCAAGGATTTCATTTCACTTTGATGCACAATCAATGTCCATGGAAACAGCAATCATGAAATCAAACAACATATTGCCTTGGGCAAATCTCCTGCAAAAGACCTCTAAAATGTTAAAGAGCAACATGTCACTTTGAAGACTAAGGTGTGCCTGACCCGAGCCATGGTATATTCAATTGCTTCATATGCATGCGAAAGTTGGACAATTATTAAGGAAGACTGAAGAAGAATAGATGCCTCTGAATTGTGGAGTTGGAGAAGAATATTGAAGGTACCATGAACTGCTAGAAGAATGAACAAATCTGTCTTGGAGGAAGTACAGCAGGAATGCTCCTTAGAAGTGAGAATGGTCAGACTTCATCTCTCATACTTTGATCATGTTGTCAGAAGGAACTAGTCCCTGGAGAAGGATATCATTCTACGTAAAGTAAAGGGTCAGCAATAAAGGGGAAGACCTTCAACAAAATGGATTGGTACAGTGGCTGTGATGATCATGACAACAATTACGAGGATGAAGCAGGACCAGGCAGGTTTCTTTCTTTTGTACATAGGATCACTATGGGTCGAAACTGACTCAAGAGCACCTAGGAACAACATTGAGATATGAAAGTAAACAGAATAGGACCTGGGACAACACCAACATTTAAAGGTTATGTAGGTGGACAGAGTCAGCAAAAGAAATTGAGAAATATAAGGGGAAAAAGCCGGGAGTGTGACATCAAAGAAATCAAAAGAGATTTTCTGACTCTGTTAACTGATTTTGAACACTTAAGATGGTGGTTGAATAAGTTAGTGATTTTTGCCAGTGTACATTATATTAAAAAATATTTACCTGTTGGTATGGCTGAGGCACTGACCAATCAGAATTGATGCTGGTTTGATTTGGAAGCAGGGTGATGAGGACCCTTGCTGTGCCTTGCATTAGCCCTTCAGTTATTAGGTGATGGGGAGATCTGCTCCCCTCTAGGGAGGAGCTTAAGGCAATGAGCAGGGAGGAAGTACTTAGAGGGGCTTAGGGTGACAGCTATTTATAAACCAGTGCAGAGGTATTTCAATAATTTAACAGGCATTTTGAGCATATTTGTGTGACCTGGCTGAATGTTATATGTGGCTTTAGCAACAAGATATCTTTGGTGATTTTTCAGTGGAATTGAGGAAACCAAAGCCAGGTTAAGTAGAATGGAAGGTGATCAAGGGGTAGAAGGAATGAATGTAGACAACTCTTCCAAGGGATTTGATTTGGGAAAGACAGCCAACTTTGCGATAGCCGAAGTTAGAGGTGGGAGAAATTATTTATATATTTTTATATGTTGGCAGAAACTTAGCATGCATGAACGGTGAGTACAGACGGTTCTAGACCTCGTTTAGAAGGAGGGGTACCTCTTGAATACAATTAGGCTGGAAGGAGGTACTTTTGTGGATATAGTGGCCAAAAATTCAAAAATTGAAGGAATTACTTCCCAAAAACATGGTGAAGATTATTTGCTGAGAATGAGAGGGATGTAAGGGAGCAGAAGTTTAATAAAAGTTGGTAGGTGTGTTGATTAGAGAAAAGTACGTGAAAGCATATGGTTCCCTCCTTAGTTGAACACCAACTCCAAGCTGGACCACGGCAACATTCCTTACACTCTGTCCAGCTCCATCCATGTCTCCCCTACTCCCACCCTCACCCCACAGTCTATTTCTACACAGTAGCCAGAATGTTCTTTTCAAGAGAAAGACTGTTTCAATCATCTGCTTAAAGCTCTCCAGTGGCTTCCCACAGGCCTTGGAAAAAAAATCCCAAGTTCTCACTTGGGTCTGTAACATCTTTATGATGTGGCCTCTTGGATGCTACTGCTGCTTTATCTCCTACCACTCTGCATCAAGTCATGCTGTCGCCTTGCTCTTCCTCTGACAAGTCAGGCACATGCCCACCTCAGGGTCTTTGCACCTGTTATTCTCTGGAATGTCCTCCCAGAGGCCCACATGACTTAATTTCTTCCTCATTTGTTTCCCTGCTCAAATGTCACTTTCTCAGTGAAGCCTTCCCTAACCATTTCATCTAAAATGGCACCCTGTCTCCCGTCATTATCCTCTTTCCTAGCTTTATTTTTCCTTATATGGGCATTGATTGCTAACCAGAAGATAAACAGTTCAAACCCACCAGCCACTCCATGGAAGGAAGATGGAACAAACTACTTCCATAAAGATTTACCACCTTGGAAACCCAATGGGGGTTGCTATGAATCGGAATCAACTCCATGGCAGTGAGTTTGGTTTTTTGGTTATCTGCCTATTGCCTGAACACCCCCTTTCTCCAGGATATAAGCTGCATAAGGCCAGGACCATGATCTGTCATGTCCATTTTATATCTTCAGTGACTGTGGTGGTTATGTTTGTGTGTCAACTTGGCTGGGCTTGGTTGAGTGGCTGGGAAGCTGGTGGTAGTTATTCCCCATGATGAGATTGGCAATCAACTCCATGGTAGGATCTACCACAAGCAGCTAATAGCTGCTTTGGGTATGTGGTCTGCTTCCCGTAGATAGGCAACAGCTCTGGGAATGGTCTCTAGCTTATGGCACGCTTGGACCCTGCATGTAGCCATGTTGTTGTTTAGCAGCCTGCTATGCTCTGCTGACCTGGGGACTTACAATGGACTTGAATTGATGCCTTGCTGTGTGGTTTGGTAACCTCGGGACTGTACCTTTTTACTTGTCAACCTTGGGCTTGGCAGCTCTGCAGCCAGAAGCTGTCTGAGTGAAGAAAAGCTTTTAGCTTCAGTGGGCCAGGAGCTGGAGGCAGAGCTGAAGCCCAAGGCTGAGAGACTTTCACACAGCCCCTAGAGCCTGGCACTTTGAACTTGGACTTAAAGCCTTCAAACTGTAAGAAAATAAACTCCTGTTTGTTAAGGCCATGCCATTTGTGGTATATATTCTTGTCAGAGTAGCACTAGGTAACCAGAACAGTGACTGTAAAAGCACCTGTCACAAACCTGAACTTAATCAATATCTGATTGATTGATGGTTGATGTCAACCACCATTGAGTTTTGCCAGAGTGGTTACAAATGGCAAAGTAAATGAAGATGTTTGCAAAAGACTGAGTGAAATAATAGACTATTAAATCAAAACTGGGTAAGGAACCAAGGAGAGGACTACATGGAAAGAATTAAAGGGCAGTTGTTGGAACTAGATCTGCCAAAGAAGTTGGAGAATGATCATAATAGGAACAGCTGAGCAAGCAAGCTGTAATGTAAGGATCTGAGGCCAGGGAAAGGGATGCTTGTATTTCTGTTTTTGAAGGTGAAACAGTTTGAAGTGGTACAAGATTCTGTATGTAACCGTGGGAATCAATGGAAGAGGACAAAGAAGAAAGTCATTGGAAGTAAAGGTGAATAAGAAGTTGAGACCCTAGGGTGTTAGCCATCATTATGGGCTTTGTAGTGATCCAGGATGAGCCTGGTTCAAAGGACTTGAATGACGAGAAAGGAGAAGGACAGTATAACCACAGGGCATGAGCCTAAAAGGAGTAGGAATTTTTACAAGAGGGCAAGGAAGAAGTAATGGTCTAGAAATTGTTGTTATGTGACATCGAGTCAGCCCAACTCATAGCGACCCCTCCTTGGGTTTCCGAGGTAGTATTACTATGGAAGTAGATTGCCCAACCTTCCTTCTGAGGAGTGGCTGATGGGTTTGAACCGCCAGCCTTCTGGTTAGCAGTCAAGTGCCTTATGTACTATGCTACTAGAGTTCCTAATGGTCTAGAAATAGTGATGGAGAAAAAGAAGGATAAGAATATGTCCCGAGGTAAGTAGATATGAGTACAGATCCACTACCACAGAGGGCTGTTCTAAAAGAGAACAGATTTTAATTTAATTAAGGCAAGGAGGTACAGAGAACAGTCCTAGAAGATGTGGGACATATAGACAAATTCACTGATCAGGGCAAGCTATGGTATTTTCAATACCCTCATATGCATGTGAGAGCTGGACAATGAGTAAAGAAGACCACAGAAGAATTGATGTATTTGAGTTACGGTGTTGGAGAAGAATAATGACTGTACCATGGACAAATCTCTCTTGGACAAAGCAAATCTCTCTTGGACAAAGTACTGCAGGAATGTTCCTTACAAGGGAGAATGGCCAGACTTCGTCGCTCATACTTTGGTCAGGTTTTCAGAAAGGACCAATCCTTGGAGGAGGATATCATGCTTGGTAAAGGATCAGCAAAAAAGAAGAAGACCCCCAATGAAATGGACTGACATAGTGGCTGAGATGATGGACTCAAGCATGGCAACAATAGTGAGGATGGCACAGGATAGGGCATGTTTTATTCTATTGTGCCTGGGGTCACTATGTGTTAGAACTCTACGGCACCTAACAACAGAAACATTGGTCATAGAGAGTTTCAAGAGGGTACATCAGAGAGCTGAGGGTGTGGTTTGGGTTATAGCAGTGGGAACTGATTTATTCAGAGATGAGGAAATATGGACTATTATGGGAATGATAGGTTAGAGCAGTCATTCTCAAACCTTAATGTGCATCAGAATTGGAAAGGGTTTATTAAAACACAATGCAGTGCAGTGAATTACTTAGTGTGGTCCTTCTAGCCATGGTCTTTGTGACTCCCACCAGATGACTGGTGGGACTATGCAAATGTGAGGTGCTTATGGTCCACCAAGGGGTTTTGATAACTTGCTAATAATATAAATAAAGCACATGGCACCATTATGGGGGCAGGACCCATGCAAATAAGGTATATGGAACCCTAATGTGGGGATTGATCAGTTTTGCCAACCACTAGACTTAAAAATGAGCTATCCCAAAGATGGAAAGGGGGAATCTCACTACTCTTAAGAAAGAAGAGCCAAGATTAGAGTGCATCCTTTGGGCCTGAGATCTCTGTGCTGAACCTCCTTGACCTGGGAAACAGAGCTGTAATGCTTTGTTGAAATGGGGAGAGATGGCAAGAAGGTACAACAGAAAAATGGTGGCAGCAGACTCTAGCAGCAGAGACAGGGAGTAGAGATCATGATAGAGAGTGGCAGGCTTCCTGGCCCATAGAGAGAAAAAACTGAGTTCTTTTGGTCAGGAGCCTTGCTGGTGGAGTGAGGTGCCTCTCTGGGCACCTATCAGCAAAGCTAAAAGAGCTTTGTAACACTTTGCTGAGCAACGCAGAGGCCAAAGGGCCACAGGGCTGAGAGCCTGAAAGCAGAGAAAAGTATTCCTGCAGCACAGCTGAAAGAAGCTGCCCTAATCGAAGAACTCTATTCTGGGTTGTTCCTGATCCTGAATTGTAACCTGTTACTTCCCTAATAAACCCCATAATCATGACTATTGTCTGTGAGTTTTGTGTGGCATTGCAATGGATTATCAAACCCTGCAGAAAAGTGGAGTGTCATGGGAGGGACAGTTGGTGTTAGCATTGGTAAAAAGGTTGGAGGTGGCACATCTGATCTCTGCCGTGTAAGAATCAGCCCTGGGCTGTTGATGCTGATAGTGATTCTCTCTCCTCTCATGAAATTAGAGGAGGTCACACAACAGCAGCTCTTATACCCTTTTAGCACACAGATTGCTAAATTTCTCCCCCAGAGTTTCGGATTGAGTAGATCTGAGGTGGAACCTAAGAATTTGCATTTCTAAGAAGCTCCCAATTATGTGGATGCTGCTATTCTAGGGACCACACTTTCAGACCATTGATGTAAAGGTAGACCAGTGACTAATGTACTAATATGGCCATGAAAACAGGGATGAGAGGGAAGGGAGGATTAGTTCTAACCATCTTCTGGAAGATGTCGGGCTCTGGGCTAATGGATAGAGGTCTTGGCTCCAGTCACTCTAGGTGGTCTCAGCTTGACACAAGTGGCCTCAATACATAAGCTTTAGGGCATTGTGAGGGTCTAGTCTGAATTTTAACTGCCAGTTTAGTCCCAAAGACTATACCTTTGTTGTTGTTGTTGTTGTAGAGTCTATTCTGACTTGTGGTAAGCCCCCACATACAGATTAGAACTACTCCATAGGGTTTACAAGGCTGTGACCTTTTTTACTATAAGACATCCCCTTTGGAAGCCTAGCACAGAGCATTACTACTGTGTGAGTTGGAGGATAATTATACTGAGTCTAGTGAAATTAGAGACCATACTGGAGCTGCGTCTCAATGGGACTGTTGAGGCTTGGATTGTGAAGTCTCAGCACTGACATTGTTGGGTGTCTGGCTCCACTAACAAGCAGGGATGGTGCTGGAAGGCATAGACAGCTTAATCAGAGCAACAGTGACTTAGAACTGGCTATAACATTTTTTTTTTAATTGTGATTTGGATGAAAGTTTGCAGAACAAATTCATTTTCTATACAACACTTTATACACTTTTGTTTCATGACATTGACTGCAATCCCTGTAATATTACAGCTCTATTCCCACTTCCTCCCTGTGGTTACCTTTTCCCTGTGTCCTTTTTTCCCATGCATTCCTGCCCTCTGAGCTATCTCCCTGTGCAAATACTGCCCTTCTGATCTCTCACAGTTGATTGTTTTAAAGAGTGTACCTACCTGGTGTAAATGTTCACCTTATTTATTGTTTGCTGAAAGCTATGAGAGTGAGTTCAATTCCAGGTCTGAAGAGTGATTAGGAGCTGTAGTCTTAGGGGTTTCACCAGTAAGACCAGTAAGCCTGGTCTTTTTTAAATTTTTTTTTTATGATTTTGAGTTTTGTTCCACATTTTTTCTCTATTCAGGATCTCCTACACTGATTCCTTTCCAAGTGGTTGGGAGTGGTAGCTGGGCCCCATCCAATAGAACTGCCTATAACTCTTAGGTCTCAGACTTCATAGGCTGTCTTATATACATTAAATCACAATTAAGCCCCTAATCTTGATGCTCCCATATCTTACCTAATTGACTAGTAGGACTTCCAATCATTTCTAAGGTTTTCCCTGGAAACATTTGGAGAGTTGAAATTTGAGATATTTTTACAAGAGTAACCTCATTGATTCTTAGCTAGAATTCTGGGAACATTTTGAACCTTAACTTCAGAATCTCAAAATCTCCAAGCCCCAGTGTGCCCAAGACCATGTATAGGGTTGGCAGACAATGTTTCTACAAGTATACTGCTATGTTCTGTAAAATTCCCAGGTATATAATAAAGCTGACAAGGGATAAGATTGTAGTGACTTCTTGGGCACAACCAGCTATCCAGAGGGAGCGAGTAGTTGGACATGTGGGCTCGGGACCATAGTCACAGGGGACATCAAGCTCAATTGGCATAACATACTACACAAGCATTGTTCCATATCTTACTTTGGCGAGTAGGGACTGGGATCTTAAAAGCTTGCAAGCAGCTATCTAGATGCAACAATGGGCCTCTCCTTGTCCAGAGCAAAGAAGAATGAAGAAAACCAAAGATTCATGGAAACAATTAGTCCAAGCAACTGGTACACCATGCAATCTTCAGCCTATACGACTATGAGACCAGAAGAACTAGATGGTGCCCAGCTACCACAGGGAACCACTCAGAGGGGGATCTATGTAGGAGATCCTGGATAGAGTGGGAGAACAATGTAGAACAAAACTCAAAATCATTTGGAGAAAAAAAAAAGGGACCAGGCTTGCTGGTCCGGTAGAGCCTGATGGAACCGCTGAGACTATGGGCCCTTAGCTGCGCTTCAGGTCTGGAACTGAACCCACTACTGTGGCTTCCAGCCAAACAAAGGACAAGCATATGAGGTGAACATTTACACTAGGTAGATACACTCCTTGGAGAGAACAATCATGGGAAAATAGAAGGGCTGTGTATGCACAGGGACACAGCTCAGGGGCCGGGAGTGCATGGAGGGAAGGACACAGGGAAGAAGTAACCATGGGGAGGAAGTGGAAGGGGAGCTGTTGCATTGTGATAAATTGTAGTCAATGTCATGAGACAAAGTGTATATGAACTGCTGTATGGAAAGTGAATTTGCTCTATAAACTTTCATCCAAATCACACACACACACACAGACACACACACACACAAATCTCCAAGTCCTGAGTTAGTTAATTTGAAGATAACATAGTATCCCACAGATTTCCTTCTCGCCTAATATTTGTATGGATGATTGCATATGTCCATGAATAACTCCTGGCCCTCATTTGCTGCTAACCTGCTTATAGAGGGAGAAGTCACATTTGTCCTTTCAGGCATGAACACTAGACTGTAAGCCAAGATAATGCTGGAATCTCAATTCAACAGAATGCAGGAACTGTATTCAGAATGCAGGGGAAAGACTGGCAGTTTGAGTCATAGCCATAGTCATAGTCATAGTCATAACCTACTTTTGTAGTGTTACTGGCTTGGAAACCCAAAGAGGGGTCGCTATGAGTCGGGGCCGACTCAATGGCACAAGACAACAACAACAGAGTTCCCTAGGGATTGCAGGTGGGATTCCCCCTCTGGCACCAATGTCCTAAAGGGGTACAAAGAACTCATAAGGTCTTCCAAGGGGATTAATGACCTAAAGTGACACTAATTTAACCTGTTAAACCAAAAAAACAAACCTGTTGCTGTTGAGTCAATTCCTACTCATAGCAACACCACAGGACAGTGTAGAACAACTCCATAGGGTTTCCAAGGCTATAAATCTTTACAGAAGCAGACTGCTACATCTTTCTCCCATGGAGCAGCTGGTGGGTTCAAACCACCAACCTTTCAGTTAGCAGCCAATAGCTTAACCACTGTGCCACCAGGACTCCCTAATTTAACCTATTAGTCCCTATGAAAACCAAAAGCTAATCTCTATTTTGTTACTTCTTAGTAAGAGAGTGGATTTCTGTTGAGCCCGCCCTTTTAATCAGCTCTGGATAAGAAGTGGGGCAGCCCATAAATACATGTGTATACCTTGGCTCTGGGCTAGGGCAGGGCAAGCCTTTAGCAGAGCCAGGTACCTACCAGGACATGAAATGTCTGTCTGGTAGATCTTAGAAGGTATAGAGAGTATAGTCTGTGTATCCTCTGGGCATGCTAAAGTTAATTGGAAATAGGGCAAGTAAGCACAGCTTGGCAACAGAATTTGAATATGCTCTCAGAGGTTCTCCACTGTGGGGTTTAGGAGATTGGGCATTCATTCATTCAAATAAATATTGACGAGCACACACACATCAGAATCACCAGGGGCACTTTTGTCCCCAAATACACACATATCTTTAGAAGTTTGCTTTCCACAGTCCTACAGTGGCTAATTATTTATTCCTGGACACTCTGTCTGAAATTTAGGTAACATAAAAAAGATGAGTGATGGTACCTGATAAGGCTACATGCCAAAACTGTATTATTTTTCCCAAGTTCCAGGTGACCTTAATACCTTTCCTGTAAAAACTATTAATGAAGCGATTCTAACTGAAAGGCATTTATTGACCACTTACTATGTGCCAAACACTTCATACACATTCTTACCTAATTCTCAGAATAATTCAGTGAGTGGATATTATTCTTCCCATTTTACCAATTAAGAGAGAACTGAGACTCAGAGGGTTTAAGTGATTTGGCTAAGATCCAGAGCTAAAATTTAGGTCAGAGGAGTAACTAGTATAGGGCCTAAACTTTAGAAACTAAAACTAAACCAAATTCACTGATGTCAAGTCGAGTTTGACTCATAGCGACCCCTCCTTGGCTTTCCAAGGTATCACTGTGGAAGTAGATTGCCCAATCTTCCTTCCAAGGAGGAGCTGGTGGGTTTGAACCACCAGCCTTCTGGTTAGCAGTCCAATGCCTTAGGCGCACTATGCCACCAAACTCACTGCCGGCAAGTCGGTTGCTGACTCATAGCAACCCCTCCTTGGGTTTCTGAGGCAGTAACTACGGAAATAGATTGCCCAGTCTTCTTTCTGAGGAGCAGCTGTGGGTTTGAGCTATCAGCTTCTGGTTAGCAGTACAGAGGCAAAAAAATAATTATTTTAAAAGACAGTACATTTTAAAGTAACTTCTTCCTTTAGAAAACATTCTCTACCTCTTTCTCCCCACCTCTGGCCCTGGTGGCCAGCTCTCCTGGGCACTGGGATACCACCCGTGGCATCTCCTAAGATTGTGTATCTGGGTACCCTCACTCCCATTCTACTTCTGTTTTAAGGATGAATGTCAGGCTCTCTGCCATGATTCTAGATTTGACCCCTGCTCAAGGTCAGTCTTTAAAGATCAAGAAAATTGTCTTTTTCCTTCTCCTCCTTCTTGTCCCTTTTCAGTTTTCCTCTTTCCTTTTTTAAATTAAGCTTCTGCTATTTCTCTAGAAAACAAATCTCATCTGACACTGAAATTTTACTTTGAGCCAAAAAAGCCTTTCGGGACTTGGGACATTAGCACAGCTTGGCTTTAGGAGCTTTGGAGCTTTGAGCCTGAAGTTTTTTTATATCTGTTCTTGGATGCTGCCTGTTCTCTCAGCTGAAACCTGCACTGTGTGAAGAGGAGTTTCTGCTCCACATTGTCACTCTGAGGCTAGCCTCATTGCCCACTGAAACCCCAGCAGCCCAGACTCAGATCTGGGGCTGATGGTCTCTACCCATAGTGCTGCAGCCAAAATGCTGCTTTTGTTGATGTTTGCCTAAATCTCATATCCATGGTCAACCAATGGCTGTAATTAATGAACAAGCATAGATCTGACATGAATATTCATTAATATTTTCTTTTATGTTAACCAGTAAGACAAATATGAAATGATGAAGATGTATGTTGCAACTTCAGTTATCAATATGTGAATGATTTCTTTGTTGAATAAGATAATACTTTTTTAATACCGGGAGAATGTTACAATACTGCAATGCATTGTACTATTCACAGTGTAACGGTTACTGACACTACACACTTTTAAGTTAAATCTGTACAGTTAACATTTTTGCCATCATTCTCTTAAGTCTAGACAATTAACAGAACAAAAAATCAAATCCTGATTTGTACTGTCGCTGATTTCCCGTGGTACAAATACTCCCACCATGGCCAGTGTTAAGCTACCTATGAGATGTCACTGCACAAAGTTGGGAAAAGATGCACCTTAAACACACCATTATATAGTATTCTCTGCACAAAAGAACTCTTTAAAGTGTTCAAAACAAATATGTCACTTTGATGACTAAGCTGCGCTTGACCCAAGCTGTGCAAAAGCAGGACAATGAAAAAGGAAGACCAAAGAACTGACACATTCGAATTGTGGTCTTAGGAAAGAATAGTGAATACTCTTGAATACTGAATATTCTTGAATAGTGAATATACTGTGGACTTCCAGAAGACCAAATCTATCTTGGAGAGAGTACAACCAGAATGTTCCTTAGAAATGAGGATGGTTAAGACTTTGTCTCACTTACTTTGACATGTCATCAGGAGGGACCAATCACTGGAGAAAGGCATCATGCTTGGCAAAATGGAGGATAAGGAAAAAGAGGGAGACCCTCAATGAGATGGATTGACCCAATGATTCCAATAATGGGCTCAAAGTGAGAATGTCACAGGACCAGGCAAAATTTTGTTCTGTTTTACTTATGGTTGCTACAAGTTGAAACCTACTTCATAGCACCTAACAAAAATATAGTATTCTTGCCATGCAGATAAAAAGACCCAAATAATCTCAAGAGCACACATAATAGTAAAATGTAGCAAAATAATGAGTTTTGAGTATGTATTAATTTTGTTGTAATTTATTTAATTGTAAGTTTATATAATTTAATTTTTTAAGTAATGGTTGTGTTTAACAACTGGCTTGAAAATTTAACAATTGACTTGAATAAACTGGAATGAGCTGACTCAGTTTACCACTGGGTAAGTCAAACCAATAACAATAAATTAAGTTTAGGGTTTTTAATCATCAGAATAGTATGTTGTTATTGTTGTTTATATGCCGTCAAGTCGGACCCGACTCATAGCGATCCCTTCTTGGGTTTCCAAGGCAGTATCACTACGGAAGTAGATTGTCCCATCTTCCTTCCGAGGAGTGGCTGGTGGGTTTGAACCGCCAGCCTTCTGGTTAGCAGTCAAGTGCCTTAACCACTATGCTACCAGAGCTCCCCAGAATAGTATATACATTCCTTATTTAAAGTGTCTGTGATAGGCAGTGTTGTTGTTATCATTAGGTGCCACTGAGATGATTCCAACTTGTAGTGATCCTATATACAACAGAACAAAACACTTCCTGGTCCTGTGCCATCATCACAAATCCTTGCTATGCTTGAGCCCATCCTTGCAGCCACTGTGTCAGTCCATCTCGCTGAGGGCCCTCCCCTTTTTCTTTGACCCTCCACTTTACCAAGCATGATATCCGTCTCCAGGGACTGGTGCCTTCTGACAACATGACCAAAGTAGGTGAGACGAAGTCTAGCCATTACTCACTTCTAAGGAGCATTCCGGCTGCACTTCTTCTAGGACAAGTTTGTTTGTTTTTCTAGTAGGCCATGGTATTTTCAGTATTTTTCACCAACACCGTAATTCAAAATCATCAGTTCTTCTTTGGTCTTCCTTATTCATTGTCCAGCTTTCAGATACATATGAGTTGATTGAAAATACCGTGGCTTGGGTTAGGAGCACCTTAATCTTCAAAGTGACATCTTTGCTCTTCAATACTTTAAAGAGGTCTTTTGCAGTAGAATTGCCCAGTGCAACATGACCATTCTTTTTTTTTTTTTTTTAATAATTTTATTTTGGAAAACATATATAACAAAAATTTTGCCATTTTAACTATTTTTGAGTGTATTGTTCAGTGGCGTTAATTATATTCACAATATTGTGCACCCATCACCACTATTTCCAAAACTTTTTATCACCCCAAACAGAAACAGTACCTATTTTAGTTTGCTGGTCCTGCTCTAACAAAAATACCACAACTATATAACAATTTTAGTCTGCTTTAACTACTACAATTTATTTTCTCATAGTTTGTTGTTATGTGCCTTGAAGTTGCACTCAACTCATAGCGACCCCTCCTTAGGTTTTCGAGGCAGTATCACTACGGAAGTAGATTGCCCAACCTTCCTTCCGAGGAGTGGCTGGTGGGTTTGAACCGCCAGTCTTCTGGTTAGCAGTCAAGTGCCTTTGGGACTTGAGTTCCAAAGTCACAACTGCCCGAACATGGACTAGAAATCTGAATTCAGGACACTGACTCTAGGGGAAGTCTTTCTCTCTGTCAGCTCTGAGGGGAGGTCCTTTAACTTTTCATTCCTAATTTCTTTAGAACCTAGGTGTAGCATCCATCTTCCCCAATCTGTGCTTCTTTGCTTCTGTGCCTAATATGGTGTTTACGTCTCAAAAGTGATTGGCTTAAGACACATCCTGATCTGGTCTTATAACATACCAAAGAAAAATTCTATTCCTAAATGGAATTATGTCTGCAGGTATAGAGGTTAATATTCACAACACATATATTTTTTGGGGGTCATAATTCAATCCATAACAGTACCCCATAAGCAAAACTCCCTTTTTCCCCAATCCCTTGTAACTGCTAATAAACTTTTGTCTTGATAGATTTGCCTATTCTAGGTATTTCATAAGGAGCTCTGGTGTTACTGTGGTTAAGACATTAGGCTGCTAACCAAAAAGGTAGGTGGTTCAAACCCACTAGCCACTCCACAGAGGAAAGATGAGGCAGTCTGCTTCTGTAGAGAATTGCTGCCTTGGAAATACTATGGGGATCGCTGTGAGTCAGAATCAGTTCAGTGGCAGTGGGTTTGGTTTTGGTTTAGGTATTTCCTATAAGTGAGATCATATAATATTTGTTCTTTTGTGTCTGACTAATTTCACTTAGCATAATGTTTTCAAGGTTTCATCCATGGGGTGGCATGTATCGGAACTTCATTTCTTTTTATGGCTGAGTAAACCTACCAGTTACTCCTCGGAAGGAAGGTTGGGCAATCTACTTCCATAGTGATACTGCCTCAGAAACCCAAGGAGGGGTTGCTATGAGTCGGGTCTGACTTGACGGCACATAAAAACAACAATACTCCATTGTATATATATCACATTTGTTTATCTATTAATCTACTTGATGGATACTTGAGTTATATCAAAACTGAAACCTATAACCCATTGCTGTCAAGTCAATTCTGACTCATGGAAACCATGTAGGAGAACTGTTCCACAGTGTTCCCAAGGCTATAATCTTTTTGGAGGCAGACTGTCATATCTTTCTCCCACGGATCCCCTGGTCGGTTTGAACAGCTGACCTTGTGGTTGACAGTTGTGCGCATTAACCACTGCACCCTTAATGTTCTTTTTCACTTGGGTTATCTTGTTGTTAGTCACCGCTGGGTCAGTTTTGATTCATAGTGACCCTGTGTACAACAGAACAAAACGCTGCCTACTCCTGCACCATCCCTACAATTGTTGCTATGTTGAGCTCATCTTTGCAGCCACTGTGTCAATCCATCTCGTTGGAGGTTTTCCTCTTTTTCACTGACCCTCTTTACCAAGTGTGATATCCTACTCCAGGGCATGGTTCCTCCTGATAACATGACCAAAGTATGAGAGACAAAATCTGGCCATTCTTGCTTTTAAGGAGCATTCTGGCTATACTTCCTTCAAGACCGATTTGTTTGTTCTTCTGAAAGTATTCTTCACCAACACTACAATTCAAAGGCATCAACTCTTCTTCAGTCTTCCTGTTACTAGGGGTAGGGTCCTGGGATCCTGAGCAAAGATCCTTGCCTTCTACTGACAAAGAATTGAACAGGAGAGGCAAAATGTCCACATGAACCAAAGTTTATTAAAGAGAGAGGGAAGAGCTCACATGCTAGCTTCTAATCTCTCACTGACCAAAGGAGTTTTACATGGGAATAAGACATCATCTTTATTCATAAAATAGGCAGGGGTTTCTGGGGAAAAGGTGGGGTTACCACAAAGGCTGTGGGAACAAAGAAGGAACCCATCACAAAGGCTGCTGGGATACTTGCCATGCATGATGTCTCTGGACCCTGGTTCCAGTCCTGGCAAGGAATTTCTGTTCTTGACTGCCTCTAGTGGAAGGTCACTTTGTTGGTCAAGTTGAATTTTACTGCACGTACTCTACACCAGACGGCTGGCGGTTCAAACCCACCAGCCACTCCTCGGAAGGAAGGTTGGGCAATCCTACTTCCGTAGTGATACTGCCTCGGAAACCCAAGGAGGGGTCGCTATGAGTCGGGTTTGACTCGACGGCACATAACAACAACAACAACAACTCTTGCATTTGGTGAGGCACTTGAAGGACAACTCAGGAGATTTATCAACATTTTACAACTTGTCAACCTTGTGGGGCTTTTAAAATGTAACTTATCTTGCATAAGGGCCTGGTTTGTTAATCACAAGCAGTTCTGTCACAAGCAGCAAGAATACTGAGTCCTTGATTCAGCCAGCCCGATTCCCTACCTGTCTCATTCCTTATTCATTGTCCAGCTCTCACATGCATAGGATCCTATTGATAATACCATGGCTTGGGTCAGGTGCACCTTAGTCTTCAAAGAGACATCTTTGCTCTACAACACTTTAAAGAGGTCTTTCGCAGCAGATTTTCCCAGTGCAATATGTCATTTGATTTCTTGACTGCTGCTGCCATGGGCATTGATTGTGGCTCCAAGTAAAATGAAATTCTTGACAATTTCTATCTTTTCTCCATTTATTATGATGTTGCTTATTTGTCCAGTTGTGAGGATTATAGTGCTATTCTTATAAAATATTTCCAGCTTGCTACTTAACGAGCAGAGAAATTATAAGAAAGATTGTACTTTCCTGCCTCGTTGACTTTAGTGGTGGCCAGGTGACTTGTTTTAGCCAAGCAAGTGTGAACAGAACTAATATGGCTGATTTTTCAGATGTAGATTGCTAGGTCTGTCTTCTGAGATGCCTCTGGTTGGATTTTGACTGCCAGTCTTTCAGTTAGCACCCAAGCTTGTTAACCCTTTGCACCATGCAGGGACTCCAAAACAACAATATGTGTAGGTTAAACTTAAAAACGTAAGAAAAATAATTGAATTTGCAACTTTAATAAATCGAATATTAAAGTTCAAGTAATTGTAAATGGTCTTTTTCAAGCAATGTTATCTCTCTTGATAATTTAAAGAAATAATACCTCAATTAATGGCTATTCTTCAGACTTCAGAATATGTTGTCATTATGTACCAACTCATAGCAACCCTGTAGGACAGCTGCCTCACAGGGTTTCCAAGGCTGTAAATCTTTACAGAAGTAGACTACCACATCTTTCTCCTGCAATGTGGCTGGAAGGTTTGAACTTCTGATTAGCAGTCAAGTGCTTAACCATCGTGCCACTAGGGCTTCTTCTTTAGGATATAGTAAAAGACTATTTATATAGAGCTTGAAACCAGAATTCTATTTCTGGCCTAGCCACAAAGTGGTTAGTGCTCCTGAAGATGTTTTTAAACTCGTCAATGCTCATGACAAATGAAAATGTTTGATTGGATAATCGTTCTGACTAGGTCATTTTTATGATACTTTCTATTTCTGTAATCAGTTGCTGCCTAACAAACTATCATAAAATTTAATGACTTAAAAAAAAAACAAACTTTCCCTCTCCCCCATCTCTTGCAATTCTATGGGTTAACTGGACTCAACTGATTGGTTTTTCTGTTCCTTGTGATGTCAGCTATCTGGGGGCTCACAGGGCTAAAATGTCTGAGATGGCTCATTTTGAGGTCTGGCACATTTGGGAGGATGGCTAGAAGTTTGGGCTCAACTGGAATAGCTGGGCCTCTTTCTCTTTCTGCATAGTCTCAGGGCTTCTCTGTCTCCATGAGGTCTCTTCAACAAAGTTTTAAAAACCCAAACCAAACCCACCGCTATCAACTTGATTGCAACTCATAGCGATCCTATAGGTAGGACTGCCCCATAGGGTTTCCAAGGGTGAAATCTTTATGGAAAGATATTGCTTCATCTTTCTCCCAGGGAGCAGCTGGTGGGATTGAACTGCCAACCTTTTAGTTAGCAGTCAAGAGCTTAATCATGGTGCTACCAGGACTGTTTTTCCAACAGAGTAGCTGTGGTAGTTGGAGTTGTGTGTCAGCTTGGCTGGACCACAATTCTTCATGGTTTAAGCAGTTGTGATGTGGGTTATTCCCATGATGAGATTAGATGTATATGTCTTAAGCAGCCAATCCATTGAAAGGGGGTTTCCTTAGGATGTGGCCTACTTCCAATATATTTATGGACATCCTGGGAAAACAAGACACTCTTCTGTGGATCAGGATCCTGTTATGCTGCCTACAACTGTCCATGAGCGAACAATCCACCATTTGGCCTAGTGATCTTGGATTCATCATTCATTGGAGTCAACAGCCAGTGTACTGCCTGCTAACTTTGAGCTTGTCAGCCTCTGCAGCTGCGTGAGTCGGGGAAAACCTCCAGCTTGATGTTTAATCCAACTTGGGACTTATCAGCTTCTGTATGTGTGTGAGCCATTTTCCTATGATAAATTTCTTTCTCTCTCTCTCTCTCTCTCTAAGATGTACTGGTTTTGCTTCTCTAGAGAATCCAGCCTAACACATTTGGTACTGAGAGTGGTTCTGAGAGACAAAATCATAATGATGGGCTTCCTAAATTGGTTCTCACCAATTCTGTTTCAGTTCTGCAATTTGATTAATTGTAAAGGCACTGGTGACTCTGCCTCCATTAGTAAAGAGGGCCCTGCTAATCTGTGGCATGAGGTGGCAACGTTAATATGCAAAATAGTACCATCAACAGATCAAGTATTTTTGAGAAGTGAGTCTCTGTATGATCACATATTTGATACTTTCTGCACTTTTGTCAGCATAAGGAGTATAAGGAAGCTGGTTGATTGTTCCTACTTACACTAGACAAAGTGGTGAAAGAACGAGATGAGTTCAGGGCTGTTGAGTCACAGCTCAAGTGCTGCATAAAAGACCTCAATATTTCCAGTTGTGCTCTGAAAGAAAGCCTTATTTCTTCTAGCAACAGAGCTGATATTGCCAAAAACCAAACCCAGGGTCTTATTGTAAGGGTAGCTTAATTACAACCCCAAATGAATTGCCAATCCATAATAGTGTCTAAAGTTAAAGTTCAGGCATTGATTTGAAAAAACTGGGATCCTGAAACCTGGAATGGGGATATATGGGCAGACAGTCAGGAAGATGAGGATATGGAGCCTGTAAATTCTGTTGAATGCCTCCCATTTTATAGTAATCCCAACGGATTACTATAAAATCGTTATCCCTTCCACCTCTGTTTGATGGAATTAACCAAACTGTTCGTGCTGGGTCATTGCCTGAGGTAGATGCCATGGAAGACATTCCTGTATGTTCTCAGGAACTGCCCCAACCACCCATTGTTGCTGCTAGACCTACAACTAAAGTTACATCCAAGCAAGCCCCAAAAGGTGAAATATAAAGTGTGACTGAGGAGGTGGTACACTACACCCAAAAAGACCTACTTGATTTTTTTTTAAATTGTGATTTCGGTGAAAGTTTACAGAGCAAATTCACTTTCTGCACAGCAGTTCATATACACTTTATCCCATGACATTGACTACAATTTATCACAATGCAACAGCTCCCCTCCCATTTCCTCCTGACAGTTACCTCTTCCCTGTGTCCATCCTTCCATGCACTTCTGCCTCCTGAGCTGTCTCCCTGTGCATAAACAGCCCCTCTTGTTCTCTCCAAGGAGTGTATCTACCTCAGATACATGTTCAGCTCATATGCCTGTCTTTTGTTTGGCTGGAAGCCACAAGTGTGGGTTCAATTCTAGACCTGAAGGGCAGCCAGGAACCATAGTCTCAGTGGTTCCACCAGACTCTATCATACCAGCAAATCTGGTCCCCCCCCCCTTTTTTTTTTTCCCAAATGATTTTGAGTTTTCTTCCACTTTGTTCTCCCTCTTTATCCAGGATCTCCTACATAGATCCCCCTCTGAGTGGTTGACAGTGGTAGCTGGGCACCATCTAGTTCTTCTGGTCTCATAGTTGCATAGGCTGTGGATCACATGGTGTACCAGTTGAGAGGACCAATTGTTTCCATGAATCTTTGGTTTTCTTCATTCTTCTTTGCTCTGGACGAGGAGCGACCCATCATTGCACCTAGATGACTACTTGCAAGCTTTTAAGATCCCATTCGCTACTCACCAAAGTAGGAGTTGGAACAATGTTTTGTGTAATGTGTTATGCCAATTGAGCTGGATGTCCCCTGTGACTATGGTCCCAAGTCCACAGGTTCAACTACTCAGTTCCTCTGCGTAGCTGGCTGTGACTGAGAAGTGACTACAACCTTGTCCCTTGTCAGCTCTACTATACACCTGGGAATTCAGATCATACAAATACACTTATAGGACCAAAGTAGGAGGTGGAACAATGTTTTGTGTAGTATGTTATGCCAATTGAACTTGATGTCACAGATGGGCATTTTATATATATATTATCTAGTGTATCATATTCATATACCTTATGTAGTGGTTGCATCGGAGTTAAAAATATGATTGCATTTATGTGTATTTACATATACCCAAAAAGAGAGTAGGAAGAAAAACTCTAAAGTTGAATTTCATTTGCTAATTTATGATTTTGCGTTTATAGGTAATCTATTTTATTTTCTTGTAGGGTATTTGATTTAAAAAAAAGAGACTTAAAATAATATAAAAAGTAAGAACATTTTAAGAATAAAATGATAAATGTATTTGTGCATGATGTGCACGTGTGTGTGTGTGTCTATATGTGTTGTATATAATTTTTTTTTTTTTCTTAATCCAAGAGAGATGTCACTTGTTTCCATTTCTGAAGTTACCTTCAGAGCTAACCTCTTGGTTTTGGGAAACTCACCACAATAGGCACTTCATTAATATGTATAAAAGGCAAACATTTACCCAGTGATGTTGAAGAAAGCTATGTCACTCACCTAATATTAGCTTGCTGTGCTACAAACTGAGATTTTGTGTTCTGCCTGTGAGCTGGAATCCACTGGAGGACAATGGGTTTGTTTGTTGTTGTTGTTGTTGTTTAGTAATGCATACTGAACTTGCCTTTACCCAGCCTGTTTCTTTCAAGAAGGTAGAGAAATGACTTTCTGAACTTTTAGTGGTTTAGATTAGACACTTGTGAAACTAGCAGGGAAGTATGGTGATGGCCTTACTTACATTGTGGAGTCTGCCTTTAACTCCATTTGGGTTATTTTAAGGGGGAGGACTGTGTCTTAGCTTGGAGCAAACAATTCCAGGCTGATCAAGTGGCAGATGCTAGAACTTTTCCTGACCCGAGTAATTGCTGAGGGAAGTGGTAAGAGAATCAGGTTTTCTATTTCTATTTTCTGCAGTTGCCCAGGTAGTCTGGGTTTCAAAGGTGACAACCTACAGCAGGCACAGTAAGCATCATGGAGAATTCAGGAGAAGGGACTTCCTAATGGCATAGTAAACACTGCAATTTACAATACCAAGCTAGACAAACAGGAGGGAAATCAGCTTTGTAATAGTATGGACTTAAGGACTATAAACTATAAACAAGAAAGGATGGGAAAAGAAGGAAAAATGTGAATTTGTTGTTGTTGTTGTTATGTGCCGTCAAATCGGACCCAACTCATAGTGACCCCTCCTTGGGTTTCCGAGGCAGTATCACTACGGAAGTAGATTGCCCAACCTTCCTTCCGAGGAGTGGCTGGTGGGTTTGAACTGCCAGCCTTCTGGTTAGCAGTCAAGTGCCTTAGGCACTGAGCTACCAGAGCTCCTGCATTGAATTTAAGACATTGTAAAACTTGGAAGATATATTTACTGTTCAAGTATCTTCACAATTGTTTTATAGAATTATTCTTACTTGTCCCCCAAATATATTGTTAGCTCTTTGGAGGCAAAAACTGTACGCTTAGTTTATAAAACTCTAGAACAGAGCACTGTGCCTAGTTCAATATTTAACAAAGGATGGATACGTAAATGAAACTTCCTAGTCCTGGATCTGACCTTGAATTAGCTGTATGACCTTGTACGTAACTCATTCTGGCCTCAGGCTCCTCTTCTATAAAGCAAGATGTTTAAACCTTTTTGGTCCCTTCCAACTCTAAAGCTTCATAAGGAGTTTGCAAGAATTTCAAGATATGCAAGAAAAAGGAAAGACTAAAACAGGAGCTCTGGTAGCATAGTGCCTAAGGCACTTGAGTGCTCACCAGAAGGCTGGCGGTTCAAACCCACCAGCCACTCCTCGGA
>NW_006921690.1:4339347-4341329 GCF_000298275.1 Orycteropus afer afer
TGCCCAATCTTCCTTCCGAGGAATGGCTGGTGGGTTTGAGCCACCAGCCTTCTGGTTAGCAGTCATATGTCTTAGGCACTATGCCACCAGAGCTCCCGATATATAATACTGGGTGAATAAATTATACTGGCACATACTAAATGCTTTTTAAATATGATTATTCAAAATCCCAAAATTTAACAAGTCTTGGTGTACCACATCCCTATCTTTTCTACCCCACAGCTGACCAAAAAAATCTGACACATGCACTGTCCCAAAGGAACAAAAGTGGAAGAAATTTCAGTCCCTTCCCTCTCAAATGTAAAGCTTATTGGGAAATTTCTAATCAGAGATAAATGATCCTGGGCTTTTATATAACTGATGCGGAAGTAAGTATGCTAACCAATGTTTGTTTTTCTGATTCCGTTGCCTGGAGAAGAGAAATGTTGGCTACACATTCTCTATGCCTCAGAGACTTTGGACCAGCCTGTTTGGTTCTTCCACTGGTGACTAATATTACTAGGGACAGTCTTTATCTTTACACATGGCCCTTGAAAGAGTTCAAGTCCTACCCATGTCACTTGCCAGCTGTGTAAACAGAGGCAAGTTTCCTAACTCCTCTCTCAGTTTTTCCATCTATAAAATAGGGATGGTAAGAAGAATATTGGGTGCCATCGAGTTGATTTGGGCTCATAGAGACCCTGTAGGATACAGTAGAACTACCCTACAGAGTGTTTTAGGCTGAAATCTTTAGTGTCCTGAAAACCAAAAACATTTTGAATTTTACTAAGATTGGGTATGCTATATATATATATTTTTTTAAATCAAGCTGCTCTTATGCTTATCTTTTCAAATCCACAGATTTCTCTGAAAACAAGGAACTTTTGTTTTTGCCTACTGACACACTTTTTAAAAAATGCTTTCTTTTTGAGTTTCAATACTTGCTTCTTGAAGACTTTTCTTTGGCAAAGAAGAGCAATAAACTATGTAACAATTAAAGAGTCTCAAGAAGATAATCAAATTATACTTTTAACATCCTTATTCCTTTTAAGTTGAAAACAAATGAATGTTTACCAATATCGATAAACATCATTTTTAAGAGTTTTAGTTTACTTTTTTTTTAAAGTGAGCACTGGTTTCTGCTGTTTTTTCTAAGTTAACCACATGTGAAATGAAAGACCTGCTGTTTGTACTTGGTAGTTATAACTGAGACATGACCAGTCACTGGTGGCACTATGTCTTATAGTTGAGGCAAAGCATCCTACAGGAAATAGCACCTCAAGTGCTGATTGTGAAAACCTAAACAAATGACAATATTATTACAGATCTTTTTTTATTTACCTTAAATTTTTTTTTTTAATTGGGATTTGGGCAGATTCATTTTCCATATAGCAGTTCATACACATTTTGTTTCATGACATTGACTGCAATTCCCTACAATGTAACAGGTCTCTTCCCACTTCCTCCCCATAGTTACCTTTTCCCTGTGTCCTTCTTTCCTGTGCATTCCTGCCCCCTGAGCTATCTCCCTATGCAAATACTACTTTTCTATCCTCCCACCATTCATAGCTCCAAGGAGTATATCTACCTGATGTAAATGTTCATCCTATCTGCCTATCTATTATTTGACTGGAAGCTACAGGAGTGAGTTCAATTCCAGACCTGAAGGGTAAGGCCATATAGTCTTGGGAAGTCTCACCAGACTCTATCACACCAGTAAACCTGGTCTTTTTTATGATTTTGAGTTTAGTTGCACATTGTTCTACCACTCTATCCAGGATCTTCTACACTGATACCTTTCCAAGTGGTTGACAGTGGTAGGTGGGCACCATCTAGTTCTTCTGGTCTCATGGTGAGATAGGCTGAGGACTGCATGGTCTACCAGTCCCTTGGACTAATTGTTTCCATGTGTCTTTGGTTTTCTTTATTCTTCTTTGCTCTGGATGAGGAGAGACCCATCACTGAATCTACGTGGCTGCTTGCAAGCTTTTTTTTTTTTTTTC
>NW_006921690.1:4356403-4368729 GCF_000298275.1 Orycteropus afer afer
CATGTTATCTCTTCCTTCATTGCTATTGTTTTAGTATTTGCTGAATATTTATGATGGTCCTCTTTTTTGATGTGAAGGTTTGTCATTTTTCTTTGAGGTTACCCTGTGATTTATCGTTTTCTTCCAAGTTTAGAACAGTCTATTCTGTCTTGTAGTTGCCTTGACTTCCCTACCATCTAGAAGTTCTGCAACTTCTGAAACAGTTTTTTCCCTCTTTTTGGTTTGTAATTGTCCTTATTTGTCAATTGATGTCTCTGGTTCCCTGTTTACAGTCTTGTAGGCCTATTTTCTTTGGATACTTCCATAGCTGGGTTGTTTCTGGGTTATATCATCATGTGTGTTAATGGTCAATTGTTGTTGGCTGCTGTTGCGTCTCTGTCCAAAGAGTACCCTTTAGCATCTCTTGATTAAAGTTGGTGTGGTTTTAACAAATTCCCTTAATTTTTGCTTAACTGGAAATGTCCTAGTTTCACCATCATGTTTGAGTGACAGTTTTGCTGGGTACATAATTCTTGGTTGGAAATTTTTCTCTTTCAGTGTATTATATATACCATCCCATTGTCTTCTCACCTGCATGATTTGCATGATTTCTGTTGAGATATCCAAGTGTAGTCTTTTTAGTTGGCCCTTTGAGGTAACTTTTTGTTTTTCCCGTGCTGCTCTCATCATTCTTTCTTTTCCTTTGGTTTTGGTAAGTTGATGATGGTATGTCTTGGTGATTTTCTTTTGGGGTCTATCCTGTTTGGGGTTCATTGGACTTCCTGAATAGATATATTCTCATCTTCCATCATACCAGGAAAATTCTCTTCCAACAAATCTTTGACAATTTTCTCAGTGGTGTTATTTTTCTCTTCCTGTTCTGGAATTCTGATTACACATAGTTTATTCCTTTTGATGGTATCCCACATGAACCTTAGGCTTTCTTCACTTTGTCCTGATCTTTTTTCTGATTTATCTCTTTCCAAAGAAGTGTTCAGGTATTTGCCTTCAGTCTCACTAATTTTCTCTTCCATTGATTCAGTTCTGCTCCTTTGCCTATTCAATGTCTTACCTATTTCTGAAAATTTAGTATTAATCTTCTAGTTTTCTGTGTGTAGATTTTGTATCATTTCTAATTTTTCATTTATTTTGTCATTTTGTTCTTGTATTGTCTTTCAAAATTGTTCTAGGGTTTTCTCTGTGTTTTCCTTGATCTGTCTATAATTCTTTTGAATTCCTTATCAGGGAGTTCCAATGCTGTGTCTTCCTCAGGGATACGTTTTGGGTCTATATCATGATCCCTTGTTTCTCCTGCTTTATCTTCTTTGTGTGGACTGTGATGCTCTGCTGTCTCCGAGGCATTGTGAGTTTTTTGTGTTTATATTTAATTGGTGATTTTATGTTGGACTGACTTGCCCACGATTTTTGTTTTCTTTGTTTTGTTTATATGTTATCTACATAAGCAGGGTACTCTGCTATGCTCCTCTATTCACTAGTTGACAGCACTTATACACTCACCACCTGTCTCCTTTCCTGTTGTCAGTATCTCATATGGCCCTGCTGATCTTGGCAAATAGAACCTATTCTTAGGTCCCTGGAATCTGAATGAGAATATTATCACTTTAAAATCCAAAATGGTTGCCACTTGTAAAGATTCAAAATGGCTGCATCCTCATTCACTTTAAATATCCAAAATGGCTGCTTCATGTAAACAATCAAAATGGCTGCGCCTTCTGGACAGTGGAAAGTCAACCACTCAGGCTGTCTCCCTACTTGCTGTTTCTCTTCCTAGTCATAGGCCACCAGTGCAGTCATCCCTGCAGCTCTTGGTGACCAGGGCTGGTCTTTAGGTCAATTCTCAGGTCCCAACACCATTTGGAAATATTCAGGCTGTTGGTCCCGTCAGAGTAGCTGGCAGTATAGAGCTCTGACCATCTCTGTACTCCCTATTTTAGTTCAGGTTTTTCCTCTAGTTGGTGCCTAATCCACTTCTGTATAGTTCCTTTCAAAGCTCAGGGCTCCAGGATTATCTTCTCTATCTCTGTCAATTGGTTTTTCTTTTCTTTGTTGGAGAGGATCTGTGTCACTTGTCTGCCTATTCCTCTATCTTACTAGAAGTCCTACAGATATATTTTTATATTTTAATTTCTTGAAGTTTAAGTGACTTGAACCATACATACATCCAAATGTATGACATTCCATGCTTAAGCATCCTATTACTTTGTGGGATGACCACTTTCTAGTAAAGTCTAGCCAATATGATTTCAATGCTCTGACCATTAAAGGGTGAGGGCTTATTTGGAATCCATATAATCATATAGATGCATATATCATGTACATACATATGTGTGCATATTGTGCTGATACAGCACAGACATACATACAGTCTCTTTACTATTTCTTTTTTCTCTTCTTTATGTAATAGCTCAGAATTAAAATTTTTATTTCAGTATATATTTTCTACTGACATTAACAAATGATCAAATACATATAGCTTCTTTTATTTTTTAAAATAGTTTTTTTGAGATATAATTGACATGCAATAAACTGCACATATTTAAATGTATAATTTCATAAGTTTTGAAACAATTACTGACAATTAAGATAGTGAACATATCTATCAACTCAAAAGTTTCTTCTTGCCCTTTTGTAATCCCTCTGTGCCCTTCCTCCCAAGCAAACCATGGATCTGTTTTCTGTAATATAGACTTAAAATTTTATACAAATGGAGTCATACAGTACATGCTCTTTTATGTCTGACTATTTTAACTCAGCACATTATTTTAAGATTCATCCATGTTGGTGTGTGTATCAATAGTTGGTTCCTTTTTATTGCTGAATAGTAAGGAATATAGATATTTATTAAAAATAATTTATTTTATTTTGTTGTTGTTTAGAAAGTACACAGCAAAACATACATCATTTCAAGTTTAAATATGTACAATTCATTGACATTGATTGCATTCTTTGAGTTATGCAACCATTCTCTCTCTCTTTTTCCAAATTTTTCCTGCTCCACTAACATAAACTCACAGCCCTCTAAGCTTCCTAACTATTCCTTTGAGTTGCTGTTGTCAATTTTATTCCATATAGATAGATCTTAGCAGAGCATGGTGCTCAAGACAGATGTTCTTTACTATTTAGTTTTGGTTTTAAGAAGACCATCTGGTATATTTTTGATGTGAGGCTTAAAGATTATCTCAGGGCAATAGTTCAGGGGTTCATCCAGCCTCAATGGCTCCAGAAAGTCTGGACTCCATGAGATTTTGAAATTCTGTTCTGCATTTTCCTTCTTTTGATCAGGATTCTTCTATAGAATTTTTGATCAAAATGTTCAATGATGGTTCCTGGGCATGATGCAGTCCTTCCAGGAATGTAGAATTTTAATAGCTAATCTTGAAATTATTAAAATAGAAGTTTTTTAATTATAATTAATCTTTTATTTGCAAATACTCTTTTGTTAGTGGTAGCATGTCTAAAATTCATTACATATGATATTTTAACTCTGCTGCAACTCTTAGAATACCAAGTTTACCCTGACAAAAAATTTCTAGCAGTTCAATCAGATTATCTTAATATTACAAATTATTTGCATTAGAAGAAGGCTTAACATTGATTTGTGTGATGGTTATCTTTGTACGTCAACTTGGCTAGGCCTGGTTGAGTGGCTGGGCAGCCCCATGATGAGACTGGTAATCAACTCCATGGTGGAATCTACTGGGAGCAGCTGAGTAGCTGCCTTTGGGTATGTGGTCTGCTTCCTGAATATAAGGAGAAGCTTTGAGAATGGTCTCTAGCCTATGGCACTCTTGGACCGTGCATGTAGCCATGTCGTTGCTCAGCAGCCTGCTATTCTCTGCCAACCTTGGGACTTACAATGGACTCAAGTTAATGGCCTGCTGTGTGGTTTGGTAACATCAGGACTGTGTCTTTTTACTTGTCAACCTTGGTGCTTCTCAGCCTCAGCAGCCACCAGTTGTTTGAGTAAAGAAATGCCTCTAGCTCCAGTGGGCCGGGAGCAGGAGGCAGAGCTGGACCCCAAGGTTGAGGGACTTTCACCCAGCCCCTAGAGCCTGGCACTTTGAACTTGGACTTAAAGCCTCCAAATTGTAAGAATAAACTCCTGTTTGTTAAAGCCATCCCATTTGTGGTATATTTCTTGTCAGAGCAGCACTAGGGAACCAGAACAATTTGTGTTATGAAATCATAGAATTCCATCTCTTCATTTTATAGATGAGGGGATGCAGGTACGGTTACTTGGAATAGGTTTCTTTCAATAATGTTAAGGACAGGGTAATGAAGGCTGGAGTGGTAGATGTGGTCAGTTCTCACCTTTACTGCTTTGGACTCCTTTCATGGTTCCTGGCTCTGCCTCATCCTGTCTTCCCCTCACCATCCAAGTGGTCCACTCTTTTCAGTGTTCTACTGGCTTCTGTAATGGGGTGGCCGATCTTACTCCATCACAGCAAGCTTATTGCAGTCCCTCTAACATTCCATTTGATACTTGAGAGGAGCTCAGAATATCTGAACTTTAAACGTCTCTGCCTGACTAAGATGATCTATCAAGTTTAATGGATGTGGGTGCTCTCCTAATTGCTTCGAGGGTGTCTTCTAATTGCCGTCAAGGTGTCTCCTTCCCAGAGACCCAAATGGACAAAAACAGGGCAAAAACCCTTGGTAGAGAGAGACAAGAGAGGGGGAAAACAGGGATACATGATTAAACACATTGTTTTCCTTCCTCCTACAATACCTCTGGGCCAAGAAGGGGTAGACTTCCCTCCCTTTTACCTATATAGAATGTAACAGTTTAGCTCATAAGCCTGGACTTTGAGAAATGAAAAATGGAGGGAAAGAAAAATGCAATAATCTCTTAATAGACTGACTTATAAAGCTGGAGTGGTGGAGAAAAATCCTATTTGTGAGTGCCAGAAGCTGGATTTCCTCTGTAACACTTCTAATCTCCCTAAGCAGACAAGAATGATGATCATGTGCTGTGACAAGCTAAATATGAAAGCACATGAACCCTTTTCAAACTACAGGTGTTACCTCCATTCCACTTGCTACCAGTGTTCTTACTACTACTTCCCTCCTGAATCTTGGGTAGTGCCAATTGTTAAGTGTGCCACACTAACTGAAAGGTTGGCAGTTCAAATCCACCCAGAGGCGCCTAAAAGGAAAGTCTGGTGATCTGCTTCTGAAAGGTCACAAACTTGAAAACCCTGTGAAGTGTGGTTCTATGCTGCAACACATGGGGTTGTTGTGAGTTGGGATGGACTCCATGGCAACACTTTTTTTATTTTGATTCTCAGATTTACAATAAAATCATAGCTGACCAAGAACCATAAACCATCTCCCTTCCATACTTCATGCCCTCTCCATTTCATGGTGATCATGGCTAACATTTACTGAAGTTTTTCTGTGTGTTATGTGGATGATCTCATTTAATTCTCACAACAACCTTACATTGTAATCACTGTCATTACGCCCATTTTACCATGGAGGAAACAGGCTTAGAAGTATCATACCTCTAGCAAGTGCTGGAGCCCAGATTTCAACCAAAGGAATCTGAAGCTTGGTTTTGAGTTACTTAGTCCGCACTGCTTCACATTCAGTCCCCGTATATGCAGTGGTTAGATTCTTAGATCGAAGCAGCCAACTTAATCCAAACTGGGGGTGAGATGATTGTTCCAGCATCTTTCCTACCAATTAAAATTAATGTACAATGAAATCTGAGTGGATTTGTTTATGGCAAAACTATCCTATGGTGTTGAGTCGATTCAGACTCATAGCAACCTTACAGGACAGAGTAGAACTGCTCCACAGTGTTTCCTACGCTGTAATATTTAGACTGCCACATCTGTCTCCCGCAGAGTTGCTGGTGGGTTTGAATTACCTATTTTTTGGTTAGCTCTCGAATGCTTAACCACTGCACCGTCAGGGCTCCTTATGGCAAAACTTCAGGTGGCTAATTTAATTAAGATTTTGTTGCTTCCAGAAATCTTGGCACTAATGATGGATTAATTAAGTGAAGATAGCAGTTTAAAAACAATGTTGCAATAAGAACAGAAGAATAAGAACTTTCTTTAAGCCAAGGTATGTTGCAATTAAGTTATAGATTGATAAATGTTTATTCTTACTCTTATTTTCCCTGTGTCATAATTTTCTCATCTATATTTCATCCTTTTGTATTTAATGAGTTTTTAAAGCTCCTGCAAATCATCTTGGGAATGAGGTGAGAAGAGTTAGTAAATGAGTGAATGAATTAGTGAATCACTATATTTGAAAGCTTAAATAATAACAATTAAATTTTACATACCACTCTGTACTTAACAAAGTGATTTTGTACATATTCTTTATCATAAACCCAGAACTGTTTAGAAATCAATTCTGCATTTATCTTCATGTTAACAGGACAATTGGGGTGGGGTATTCTGGGAACCACAGGTGCTAAGAATCATGTGAATCCAGAGCTACTGGGGCCATTTTTGCTGCCACATAGAAAAAGCCAACCCAGAGAAAAGCAGAACCAACAGGTGGAGAGAAAAAATGGTGAAATTCAGGTGGAACAGAGAGGTCACACAGCTAGTGATTAAAAACCAAATCAAACCACAAAAACAACAACAAAAAAAACACGGCCATCGAGTCTGTTCCAACTCATAGTGATGTAATAGTGATTGTTGTTGTTGTGTTGTTGTTATTTGCCATTGAGTCGGCCCCGACTCATAGTGATTAAGAACACAAAATTTGGAGTCATCTAGACCTAAGTTCGGGAGCTCTGGTAGCATAGTGCCTAAGGCACTTGACTGCTAACCAGAAGGCTGGCGGTTCAAACCCACCAGCCACTCCTCGGAAGGAAGGTTGGGCAATCTATTTCCTTAGTGATACTGCCTCGGAAACCCAAGGAGGGGTCGCTATGACTCAGGTCCCACTCAACGGCACATAACAACAACAACGACAACAGACCTAAGTTCCTGGCTTTGCCACTTAGACATGTGACTTTGGGAAATTACTTAATATCTCCAGACCTCAGATCCATTATCTGTAAAATGTGGATGATAATAATACCTGCTTCCATAGGATTGTTGTGAGGATTAAATGTGATAATGTCATCATGCGCCTCACAAATGGCTATTCAGTCCTACTTGGAACCTCTCCCCGTAGAGATTCACCTTCCTGTGCTGGGACCTTCAAGATCCCAAGTAAGGTTGTGTTGGAAACTGTTTAACATACTGCAGAAGGTCTTATCTGTCAAAAGTCTTCTAATTAACAAATTCTTATTTCTGCTTTTAACATGTGAAGGGAAAAATAACCAACTGACTATAATTGTGGGAAAAGAAAAGAACAGTTGTTGGTAAGTTTTATGTCTTCCTTAGGAAATATAATATAACCAGACAGCCTTAATAGACCAAAGTACTGTCTGACCATTAGCGCAGGCCACATGGTGGTCCAGGTGGACCTATCACAATTATTACCATAAAGTTGAATCCAAATCACATAGGGTTCCATCTTAAAGGTTGTATGGATTAAGGCTTCAGGCCACCTTGACAAGTTAAAGGTCATTTTTACTTTATCACACTTGCATAGGATGGATTCTTTAATCCTTTATGCATAGTATATGCATTTCAGTCAATTCATAAAATGAGTACTTGCCTCCTGTATTTTTTTTGTAAAATAATATTTTATTATGTTTTTAGTGGAAGTGTACACAGCAAATTAGGTTCCCATTTTGACCATTTCTACACAAATTGTTTAGTAACATTAGTTATTATTTTTCACAATGTGTCAACATTCTCTATAATTACCTTTCTGTGGTTCTATTTCCAGAGCTCTAGTTTCTCTGTCTCCTTACCTTCTCTTTCATCTTCATCTTTGTTAAGAGTAACTTTTGACCTTTTGGCCTTTTTATCATGACTTGAGTAAAAGTTTACAGAGCAAACTGGTTTTCCATTCAACTGTTCATACACATTTTGTGTTGTAACACTGAAGGCAGTCCCCACAGTGCTCTTCCCACTTCCTCCTTGTGGTTACCATTTCCATTTGTCTTTCTTTCCTACCCATTCCTTTCTGCTGAGCTTATGCTAGCTGAATGCTGCCCTTTTGATCTCATATAGTTGATTGTTCTAAGGAGTATGTGCCTCCCTGGTTTAATTGTTTGTAGGCCTGTCTATTGTTTGGCTGAAGGTTGAGCCATGGGGGGTGAGTTTACTCCAGGCTTGAAGGGTGAAAAAGGGCCATAGTCTTGGGCAGTGCCATCAGTATCTGAGACCAGTAAGACTGGTCTTTTTTTTTTTGTTATGATTTTGAGTTTTATTCCATATTTTTCTCCTACTCCATCCAGGATACCCTATTGTGATTACTTCAGCTTAGCTGGCAGTGATAGTCAGGCAGTAGCAGCTGGGCACCATCTAGTTCTTCTGGTCTTAGGGTTGTGGAGGCTGAGGTTCATGTGGTCCACTAATCCCTTGGACTATTTGTTTCCATGTGTCTTTGCACCTTGCCTGGTGGCTTGCAAACTTTTGAGATTCCAGTCACTACTCACCAAAGTAGGATGTAGAACATTGTTTGTGGATTATGTTATGCCGATTGACCTTGATGTCCCCTGCAACTATGGTCCTGAGCTCCCAAGCCCAGTGACTCATTCCTTCAAAATGTTTCATTATGGCTAAGAAGATTTTATAACTTTGCCTCCTGTTTCCTCTACTATATACATGGATATGTTTATAGCACATACAAATATGTATGTAGAAATACATGGTTGTGGGTATAGTGTCATTTGCCTACCCATACTGATCATCTTGCCCATATACCTATGTATCCACTTGTAGATTAATGTTTGTTATTACTGATAATGCAGGATTATGTATGTAATAGTATTTACCTTTGTTATCTGTAACTCTTGTTGTGTGTAAAACTTATGTGGCTTTTAAATGGAAGTACCGTAATATCATTTATTTTGTGTGCCAAACTGTTATTTTGCTAAAAGGTGACCTCAGGGGATAGTTTTGGGCCAAAGTTTAAACAATGTCTCAGGCCAATTGTTTGAGGGAGTTCTCTAGTCTTGGCTGGTCCAGTAGGTCTGGACTTTTAAATAATTTGAATTCTATTCTGCGTTTTTCTCTCATTCTACCAGGGTCCATCTATTGTGACCCTGATTCTGGCGTCCTCTATTTTTTACTGGAATCATAGTCCAACTCTTTGTACCTGGCAGATTATTCTGTGGATTTCAGAAGTTAGCTTTTCACTTTTCTCTCTCCTATTTTTACCAAATGCTAAAGCTGACTTACTCAATTACCTCAGTTTGTAGACCAGGCTAGAAAGAGAAATAAAAGAGATTACTTGGAGCCATGTGTCCTGAACAAACTGGTTTGACAAGGCTGATAGAATCTGTGGTGACTGTCGGCAGAGGGCACCAGCTCTGTTGCCTGGAAACTCCACAGTGTAGTATGTTGTTTGCAAAGGGACTGGCCTCCTAAAAGGAGCAATTGGCTTTTGTTAACCCAGTAATTAGAATTCTCTCTCCTGACACTACTCTGGACTAAGAAAAATGTCTACATTTGGTGAAACATATTTTAGATGACTGACAGTGTTTGTGGAAACATGATTTAACTATTGTTGTTATTGGTCTTAATCGGCATTGAGTAGGTTTCAATTCATGACGGCCTTACCTACAAAAGAATGAAAAGTTGCCCAGTCCTGCACCATCTTCAAACAATGGATGTTCAAATTCATTGTTAGAGTGATTTTGTATCAGCCCATCTCATTGAGGATTTCCCTTGGCTCCCTACTTTTCCAGACATGGTGTCCTTTTCTAGAGATTGGTCTTTCTTGATGATATGTCCCTAGTCATCCTTGTTTCTAAGGACCATTCTGATTGTATTACTTCTAACTGCGATTTATTTGTTCTTTAGGCAGTCCAAGGAATATTCAATATTCTTTGCCAATGCCGCAAGTAGCTACTATTGTGTTGTTGTTGTTGTTATGTGCTGTCGAGTCAGACCGACTCATAGCGACCTCTCCTTGGGTTGCCGAGGCAGTATCACTATGGAAGTAGATCGCCCCATCTTTCTTCCGAGAAGTGGCTCTATTAGATTCTGTAAAAAATGGTCAAAACCATTAAGTGTTTCTAGTGCTAATTGAGGGAGCTCTGGTAGCATAGTGCCTAAGGCACTTGACTGCTACCCAGAAGGCTGGTGGTTCAAACCCACTAGCCACTCCTCAGAAGGAAGATGGGGCAATCTATTTCCATAATGATACTGCCTCGGAAACCCAAGGAGGGGTCGCTATGAGTCAGTCCGACTCAAGGGCACATAACAACAACAACAACAACAGTGTTAATTGACTCCTTAAAATCCCTGTGGAGGAAGCCTTACCATTAGCTCAGAAAGGTTAAGCAAATTTTTAAAGGGCACACAGCTAGTAAACTGTAGAGCCAGGATTCAAATTCTGATCTATCTGACCCTAGAACCCATACTCTTAACTACTGTTGTTAAATATTTAAATGTATAATGTTAAATTTTTACCTCACAGCACAAAGCCTAACAACTAGTATGTGAGAAACACAGCCTGAGTCTGAAGACTCAGAAGCCTCATTAAGGGAGGGGCCTGAACAAGTGAAATGGGACCCATACAACTGCAAGTAAAATTTCTAACAGTAATAAGAACAACTCTGTCCCTGTCCATTCCATTCTGGCTCCTTCTCACAGACTTAACCCAGTCACCCAGTGAAAATCTACTGTGGACCTTGGCCTTTGTCTCCAGAATGCATTCATATCATCTCCTGGTTAAATCTTTGAGCCCTTGTTTTCATCTTCCAGATTCATTTTCCCTTCTTCTGGCTCCTTTGTTTCTGATTCTGACTCTCCACACACCTCTGTCTTTACCTGTTTTAAACATGCCACTTTAGCTGAAGCTGACACTCCCTCTGGGAAATAGTCGTAATATTGATCTTCTAATCACTGCAGAAGGAACTCTGATGGCAGTAATGCTACTAACAAAAAGGTTAGGGGTTTGAACCCACCAACTGCTCTGCAGGAGCAAGATGAGGCAGTCTCCTTCCGTGAAGATTTACAGCCTTCAGAGCCCCATGGAGCATGTCCTTTCCACTCTGTCACATGTGGTCACTATGAGTCGAAAATTTACTCGGCAGTACCTAACAACAACAACAATAACTGTGGAAAGAAACCCTGGGGAGGTAATGATTAAGGGCTCCACTGTTAACAGAAAGGTTGACTGTTGGAATCTACTCAGCAGTTCCACCAGAGAAAGACCTAGTGATCTTCTACCATAAAGATTACAGCCTAAAAACCCTATGGATCACTTCTACACTGTCCCTACTGGGTTGCAATGAGTCGAAATCGAGTCCATGGCACCTAACGAAAACAATATCTGCAGGTAAGAAAAGTCCCATACCACCTACCTCACGCTCTCCCACACAGGAGACACTCAGCAACAGGCGACGGGAAAGTAGACACCAGTCCATATTTGTATAAAGTTTGTCATTTACAGAAATGTAAAAGATATCCTTTAATGTTTATATAAGAAGACCTTTCCTTTTCTTAATGTCATGAACTTTTCAAGCATGAAACAAACAAACATAGACATCATGAAATACAAAGACATACATGAATATCACCCAGATTTGATACTTTCATATTTATTTTTCCTTACTGAAAAAAAAGAAACAAACCAAACTCACTGCCATCAAGTCCATTCTGACTCATAGCGACCTCCATTGGGTCTCCAAGGCCGTAAATCTTTATGGCAGTTGATTGCCTCATCTTCCTTCCACTGAGTGGCTGGTGAGTTTGAAGTGCCAAACCTTCTGGTTAGCAGTCAAATGCCTTAGGCACTGTGCCACCAGAGCTCCTTAAGTCTACAATGGATAACATTACACACTATATATATATATAAATTGCTATATTCATCCTTTTGCAACTTCCTTTTTCAAAGTTATGCTAAGATTTATTTTAAGATTTATCTATGTGGAAATACCTTAGTTCATTTATTTTGCCTCCTATGTAGTCTCTCTCTATATAAGCATATGCATATACATGTATCATTTATTTAGTCCCCGACTGATGGAAATCTATATAACTTTCAGTTTTTCACCATTTCAAAAGATACTGCAGTGACTAGTTTTGTGCCTGTTTTCTAATAGACATGTGCCAGAGTTTTTCTACAGTAAATTCCTGAAAGTTGAATTGCTGGCTCATAGGGTATGGGCAGATCTATTGTTGGGTTCCACTTCACCAGGGCTCCCCCAACCCAAAGGATAACGCCACCCGAAATCACTCACGAAAGACGTCTCTTGATGCAAAAGCAGGAGGCGTTTATTCAAGGTTCCAGCG
>NW_006921690.1:4369944-4377077 GCF_000298275.1 Orycteropus afer afer
CATTCCTAATATTGTTTAATAGGAGCTCTGGTAGCGTAGTACGTAAGGCACTTGACTGCTAACCAGAAGGCTGGTGGTTCAAACCCACCAGCCACTCCTCCAAAGGAAGATGGGGCAATCTACTTCTGTAGTGATACTGCCTTGGAAACCCAAGGAGGGGTCGCTATGAGTCAGGTCTGACTCGAGAGCACATAACAACAACGACAATGTTGTTTATGTCTTCTCTTTCTTTAGTTCAATCAACCAGATAGAGGCTGGTGGAACCTCTTAGACTATGATCCCAGGTTATCCTTGGGGCCTGGAAATGGACACACTTCTGTGGATTGGCTCTCAGCCCAACAGCAGAAAGACCTACGAGCAGAACACCTACCCCAGGGAGATATAACCACCTACCTTAGGGAGATGGACCCTTTGGATCAATCAGCATGAGACATCAGAGGGGCAGCATTCACATAGAAGCAAAGCTAGACAGACAGGAATACATAGATAAGAAGGGCACAGTGAAGGGGTAGTCACAGGGAGGAGAGGGGAGGAGAGTTTATTTATTTATTTTTTATTTTCTATTTGCAGTGTTTCCTCATCTTCAGGAGAAGAGTTTTTTATGGTTGAGGATTGTAATTGGGGCTGTGAAATCAAATGTTGCATGAACTGTTGAGAGTAATATGAATATGCTTTGCAAATTTGCACCCAAACCACAATAAAAAGTAAATAATAAAATAAAATAAGGAAACATTTGCAAAAAAAGAAAGAAAGAAAGAAAGGAAATGTATGCTGCATCACTGAGAATTGTCATTGTAATAAGTATCCCATTCTCAATGTTTTCTTCCCAATATGAGGTAGATTAAGTTTGCAAAGAGAAGCACTTGGTGCCCTCAGAATGGAAAGCATGGTATAATGTCCCTGGTATTAAGGAAAAAAAGAAAAAGAAAAACTGAGATCCAGAGACATGAAGTGACTTGTATAAGGTCATATATCTATATGTCAATTTCATCTGGAGGACCTTGAGAAGGAAGCATCTGGGGACTTGAATTCATTGGGCTATGCTGACCATTGGGCTATGCTGACCATTTCACTGTATTGGTAATTTCGCTGTGCCCAGCATTGTGGCACAAAGAGTGCTATTAAATATCCCAAATATAGCTGAATGGTAAACTGGATAAAAATGGGTATTTTGCTCTTAGTTTTGGCCATATATTGAAAATGACTCCATATACGGCACCTTGTCTTCCCTGATGTGTTTATAGAATCTTATTATTTCTAGAAAGGAGTTATAAATGATAGGTGATGTGCTGAGAGTAGTTTAGTGATATAACACATAGGAGACCACTCCCTCCTTCCCTGTTAGATGGTTTTCATACAAAGAGAGTCATCCTTGAGACGTCTTATTTGAAATTTCAGTCTACTTGTTCATCCATTCATCCTTTCATACAGGACAGTTTTATGGCTAAGGTTGTTGTAATTGCACAAATTTCCAGTCTACTGCTTCAATCCTCTAATCATGTTTCTTACCAATAAGGCTGGGGTCCCAAGTGAAGTAGTTTGTGGATAGTTCACCACCACCTATTGTTATTCTAAGAAAACTAACAAAGCCCATTAAAGTTGAATAGTATCACAGTGTCATCTCTGTTCATGAAAGACAGCCCAATTTTCAGTGGGGGAACAAAGAGTGTATTTGAGGGTGAAAGGCTGGTGAAATAGGTTGGCTGAGTAAATGCTCCTGCAGCAATGATTATTGCCTCATCACTCAAAGGTGAAAGCACAGAAAAAAAAAAAAAAAAAAGCATAGATTGCATCCACCAGGTAACAGATGGGAGAAAGAAGAATGTAGTTCAAAAAAACTAGCAAGTGCCCTTATGGTCTTCTGCAGACTCTGAACAAGGACATCTGTGCTAATTTTGAATTGTGCAATCATATTGAGCATGTCCCCTTCTCTCCAATTTTAAAAAATAAATGATGGATACGATTTGATGCAGTTTAGATAGATATAGAAAAAACATTTGAGAACCACTCCCTGGCTGGCACTGGACCAAGGACGGGATTAGTCTTGAGCATTAGTATTAAGTAGTTAGTGTTTCCCTGTGTCAGGCACTGTGCTAAGCACTTTACATACATTATCTAATTTTTTAAATTAATCATTTGAAGACGATTTTAATATCCTTCATTAACAGGATATGTTGAAGCTCAGAGATCTGAAATGACTTATCTAGGTTTTCACGTATAATAACCCACTGCTGTCGATTGTATCTGACTCATGGTGACCCCTCCTTGGGTTTCCGAGGCGGTATCACTATGGAAGTAGATTGCCCATTCTTCAGAGGAGTGGCTGGTGGGTTTGAACCGCCAGCCTTCTGGTTAACAGTCAAATGCCTTAGCACTACGCTACCAGAACTATGTTGTTGTTGTTGTTATTTGCTGTCGAGTCGGACCCGACTCATAGCAACCTCTCCTTGGGTTTCCAAGGCAGTATCACTAAGGAAGTAGATTGCCCCATCTTCCTTCAGAGGAGTGGCTGGTGGGTTTGAACCACCAGCCTTCTGGTTAGCAGTGAAGTGCCTTAGGCACTACGCTACCAGAACTATAAGTATATAATAAAAGCTGCGAGTTGAACCTAGGTCAGCTTGGCTTTCATCCTATATTGCTTTTAAATGAAATGATGTCTGTAATTTGTCAATTTAAAAGGACAAAAGCATGAATACAAAATATTCATGCTGGATCTATTTTTTTTCCACCTGCTTAAGCAAACAAAGTGGAGTTCCAGCTTTATGGACCATAAATGTGATAGCAAAGAGATGTTTTTCTCTGTACTCACTAGGCAGTCCTTACTGCCCCTCTCCCTCTCCACTATACAATCAGCACTATTTAAAAACAGGACTTCAGCTCCCTCTCACCAAGTTTCAGTCTTGAAACATTTATTTCAGGGGATGCATACTGATCCAAACTTCAACTTCTCCCTTCCTCACTTCACCCCCCACCTTTACTCTCTGGTTTCCAACCTCATTGCTTTTCTCCATTTTCTTACCTTCTATGAGTCGACAGCACATAACAACAACAACAGCATGAGTTGACAGCACATAACAACAACAACAACATAGATTACATGCCCAGGCACAGCTTCCCTGAGTGGAGGCTTGATTTCTATCTCCTTTGCTGGCTGTGTTGCTAGTACCCCTTAGGCCACTCTGGCTCACTTCCATTCCTGGGACATCCCCAGCCTCACCCCAATGCAACACAGTTATCTACCCTCCTACCTTACATTTCAGGGAGCTCTGGTAGCATAGTGCCTAAGCATTTGACTGCTAACCAGAAGGCTGGTGGTTCAAACCCACCAGCCACTCCTTGGAAGGAAGATGGGGCAATCTACTTCCATAGTGATACTGCCTCGGAAACCAAAGGAGGGGTCGCTATGAGTTGGGGCCGACTCGAGGGCACATAACAACAACAACCTTACATTTCTGACATTCATGAGTGGGAAATGCTTGGAGAAGCTGTTGTGTTCCAGGAACTAATCCAAGCATTGGATGTGCAAATGCAAACAAGTAAATCATGGTGTAGTGATGGAGGCAAATAAGTAAACAAATTTCTGAAACAATATGGTAAGTGTTTGTGATGGTTATGTTTGTATGTCAACTTGGCTAGGCCTGGTTGAGTGGCTGGTCAACTGGATGTGGTATTCCACATGATGAGTCTGGTAATCAGCTCCATGGTGGAATCTATTGGGAGCAGCTGAATAGCTGCCTTTGGGTATGTGGTCTGTTTTCTGTATATAAGGAGAAGCTTTGAGAATGGTGTCTAGCCTATGGCACGCTTGGACCCTGCGTGTAGCCATGTCGTTGCTCAGCAGCCTGCTATGCTTTGCCGACCTTGGGACTTACAATGGACTTAAGTTAATGGCCTGCCGTGTGGTTTGGTAACATCAGGACTGTGTCTTTTGACTTGTCAACCTTGGGGCTTCTCAGCCTTGGCAGCCAAGCAGCTGTCTGAGTGAAGAAATGCCTCTAGCTCCAGTGGGCCAGGAGCAGGAGGCAGAGCTGGACCCCAAGGTTAAGGGACTTTCACCCAGCCCCTGGAGCCTGGCACTTTGAACTTGGACTAAAAGCCTCCAAATTGTAAGAATAAACTCCTGTTTGTCAAGGCCATCCCATTTGTGGTAACATTCTTGTCAGAGCGGCACTAAGTAACAGAACAGTGTTCTATTACAAGGATGTGGTATGTTGATGTGATTAGGGGTAGGGATTGGAGGAGGCTTCACAAATAAGGTGAAGGTTTACCTGAATTTAGAAGAATGAGTAGGAGTTTCCATAATTTCCCATCAGCTGGGTTGCTATGGTTATAGCTATAGTAGGCGACTAAAACTTGAGAAGTAAGGGTAGAAGGATAGGAGAGAAAGGAAAAGAGAGGTTACTTCACAACTTTTCATTTCCTCTACACAGGCCTTTAAGGTAGAAGAAAAATTATATTCTTGACTAGAGCTTTATTCTACTAGTAGAGGAAATCTCTTCTTTCCATATTGTGAAAACAAAATTGTGGTAGGGAATGGTTATTATGTAAACACCTACCTTTCCTATAATAATAACTACCATTCTTTAAAAGTTATTTGTTAGAAACTGTGTACTATATGCTAGAGGGTTCCCTCTAACAGGGTACAATGTTCTCAATCAGTTCCCAGCAGCATTGCTTGAAGCCCCACCTGCTGGTAAGAGCAAGAAGTTCAGAAATCCAATTAACTTGTCCTCAGGATTCCAACCTCCTTTCCTTCAGGGACTCTTTAGGTTCCTTTAGGAACCCTGGAGCCTGACACGTGCCTTAAAGCAGAGAAGGTCAGACTGGTTTGGCCCTATTTCAGTGGATTGACTGCAGTGAAGGGCATCGAGGCCTGAGGAAGCTGGTATAAAAGTTAGGCCCAGAGCTCTTCTGTGGTAGCCCTTGTCGTAGGAGTGGAATCTGCTGCAGGTGGGGGTGACTGTGTGAGCCTGGCACTTTCCCCACTGTTATGCTCTCACATTTTGTTTCTTCATGAAGCCGTGTCCACAGGAGGCCAGGCTGCTCCAGGCGGTGGGGATGGCACTCAGCTTCTCAGTAACGTCACAAGATGGCAGCAGCAGAGCTGATGTGCAGCCCAATGTATGCCCTGAGATGGGGCAGCATAACAGCAGAGGCTGGGCCTTTGCTCCTCAACACAGTTTTTCCTTCTAGAAGTTTTTAAAGGGAGGGGTTCCCTCCATGTTATACTTATTTGAGAGCCCTTTGTCTTTCTTAAAAGGAGCTCTGGTGGCACAGTACCTAAGGCACTTGACTGCTAACCGGAAGGTTGGTGGTATAAATCCACCAGCTACTCTGCAGAAGGAAGATGGGGCAATCTACTTCTGTAAAGATTTATTGCCTCAGAAACCCAATGAGGGTTGCTGTGAGTCAGAATTGACTTGATGGCAGTGAGTTTGGTCTTTGTGGTTTGTCTTTCCTAAAGGCTCCTGGGTGGCAGAAGTGGTTTGCAATCAGCTGCTAACCTAAAGGTCGGCAGTTTGAATCCACTCAACAGCTCCATGAAAGAAAGACCTGGCAATCTTCTTCCATAAAGATTATAGTCAACATAATCATATGGAGCGCAGTTCAACTCTGTAACACATGGGGTTGCCATGACTCAGAATTGACTTGATGACAAAAGTTGGGTTTTTGGTTTTGTCTTTCTGAATAAACTTAACCTTCTAGGGTTATTGTTCTTAGCAACCAGCTTATACAGTTTATAGAGTGACCTTGAGGGACAAGTCAGAATTAATTCTAGCATTCAGCACTTAAAGGACCCAGAATCCATCTGCTACTCTCTTTTCTGGTGTATTGCCAGGGTAACTAACCCATGAGCCCCATGTATCTTTACCCCTTGGACCTATTACCTTTTCTTATCTCTGGACTCTTTGGAGGGTTGCCTACATTCACCCCAGTATATCTCCCTAGCTCCAAATCTCAGAGAGAGAAGGGGTTGGGAGTAGGTCAAGGGAATTTTTTTTTCTGCCCCTCCCTTCTCAGAACCCTGCATACCAGGAGGAGCCATGTTCACTCAGTTAAGCATCAGGCCCACTACGGTTTCTTTAAGTAAGAATGACTATAAAGATCTCTTAAAGATAATATACACCAAAGTGCGGGTAGTTTGTTTTGCTGTAATTTGCTATGCATAGATTATCTAGCATAGTGGCTAAGACACTTGCCTGCTAACCAGACAGCTGGCAGTTCAAACCCACCAGCCACTCCTCGGAAGGAAGGTTGGGCAATCCTACTTCCGTAGTGATACTGCCTCGGAAACCCAAGGAGGGGTCGCTATGAGTCGGGGCCGACTCGACGGCACATAACAACAACAGATTATCTAACTTAATCTTCACAGTAATCCTATATATTTTTATTGAGAATATGCACAGCAGAACATACACCAATTCAAGTTTCTACATGTACAATCCAGTGACATTAATTACATTCTTCTAGTTGTGCAACTATTCTCACTCTTCTTTTCCAAGCTGTTCTTCTCTCATTAACATAAACTCACTGCTCCCAAAGTTTCCTGTCTAATGCTTTGAGTTGCTGTTGTCAGTTTGATCCCATAGACACAGATCTTAACAGAGCACAGTGCTCAAGGCAGGCATTCTTTACCAGTTAAGCTAAACTATCGTTTGGTTTTAAGAAGCCTTCAGGAGATATTTTTGGTTTAAGGTTTAAATATTATCTCAGGGCAATAGTTTTGGGGATTCATCCAGCTTCTATGGCACCAGAAAGTTTGGAATCCATGAGAATCTGAAGTTCTATTCTGCATTTTCCTAGGTAGGCATTACTGTTATCCTCATTTTAGAGTTACTTCATGTTGCTAGGATACCAATAATGAGGTATCCTCATTTTATAAGTAAGAATGCTAAGACCTGACAATGTGAAGTAACTTGTCCAAGTTTACAGAAGTGGTCAGTTGCAAAGATTAAAAGCTAGCTCTGTTGGACTCAAAAGCCCTCCCACATGTTGCCTCCCTACCATAGAAGACCAACCTCCTGTCCTCAATGAATAGTATGCACCTAAGAATGAATGCTCTGGTAGCATAGTGGCTCAGGCACTTGACTGCTAACCAGAAGGCCGGCGGTTCAAACTCACCAGCCACTCCT
>NW_006921690.1:4377967-4385328 GCF_000298275.1 Orycteropus afer afer
GCAATCCTACTTCCGTAGTGATACTGCCTCGGAAACCCAAGGAGGGGTCGCTATGAGTCGGGGCCGACTCGACGGCACATAACAACAACAACAACAGGTTTGAAGGCACTGAGAGTACACTGTGGCCACAACAATAGATTTCAACTTCCCAGTGATCACGATGATGATTCAGGACCAGGCAGTGTTTTGTATACAAGGTTGCCATGAGTTAGAGCTGAATGGACAGCAAACACCACCACTATCACCATTTTAAAGTACTGAAGTTTTCTTTATATTTTTATTTTTCAGAATACTCTGGATGTGAGATTATTTACATATGTTTAATCCTCACTACTATCTTATGAGGTGACTGTTATCAATCCCATTTTGCAGATGGGGAAATTGAGCCATGAGGAGGATAAGTAATTTGTGTAAATTTACAGGATATTATACACATACAAGGAGGTCTGGTGGCCCAGTTCCTAAGGCATTTGACTGTTCAAACCCACCAGCACTTCATGGAAGGAAGATAGGGCAATCTACTTTCATAAAGATTTACTACCTTGGAAAGCCAATGGGGGTTGCTATGAATTGAAATAGTCTCATTGGCAATGTTTTTCTTTTTGTATATACACATATGGAATTATATATATACATATGTGTATATACCCATATCTATATCTATCTATCCGCTCTCTATCTGAGTGAGGGAAAGAGAATAATCGAGAGAGACAGAGTAAGTGGAAGTTTAAAATCCAGTGAAGATCTTTATCTTTTTTAGTGAGAGTTAATATTTCTACAAGGAGTTTGAAGGTTGCTGAGAAGAACCCAGAGGCAGCTATGACGAGATTGTCTCAAGAGACTGTCCAGGTATCTGCTGTGATATCAGGTCACTTTTGTCTGTTGCATCTTCTCAAACAAGTATAGCTGGGTAGCTCTGTGGAGTCCTTGAGACTCAAGAAGTGGCTCTAAACTTCAGCCCTAGGGTGAAGGCAAGACCATCCAACCAAGCTGGATGCATTGGAAATAAGTAAACTCTGGACTTTTTTTTTTTTTAGAGAACAAGGGGAATGCGTTGTGCTTGGGAGAGAGAATGGATTTTTTGGTAGTGTGGGCATATGGGAGATAGAGAGGCACGTTTTGAGATATTGCTGGATAAATATTTCTTACCTCCCAAATTCTATATTTGAATGAGTACTTAGATGGTGCAAATAGTTAAGTGATTGATGTCTATACAGAAGGTTGGTGGTTTGAATTCACCCAGAGGTGCTGTTGAAGAAAGTTCTGGTGATATTCTTCCAAAAGATCACAGCCACTGAAAACCCTATGGAATGCAGTTCTACTCTGACCACATGGAGTAACCTGAGTCAGAACTGGTTCATACACACACACACACACACACACACACACACATATTTCTGATGATAAAAGTTAAATATGTCTATTATTAAAAATTCAAATATTAGAGAAAGTATGGCTTTGAAAGTGAAACTTCCCTGTCATCTCCTGCCACCACCATACCAGAGGGGGAGAAAAAAAAAAACAAACAAAAAAACACTACTTGCTAAGAGGTTGATGTGTATGCTATGAATATATTAACTAACTAGCTAGCTAAGTAACTGTGTACAAGATACACACACCTACTTTTATATAAATATGAATGCTGACATTTAAATCCACAATAATGATCTGAGCTGTACGGGAGGTTTGAAAGCTCACGGTGTGCTGCTCAGGGCACTTTCTCTCCTTGAGCCAACAGCACAGAAAGGCAAATTATTAGACATTTACAAGTTGAGTGTGGCCACAGATAAGGGGAGTTAGTCTTCAGAAATAGTGCTTAACTAAGAAAGTGCCTTCTTTCCCTACCCATCAAACACTTCAGGGAACTAGTGTCTCACAGAACATGTATTGAAAAATGTCAGTCTTCTCTGTCTATGTCATTTTGGGGCTACTTTAAGACAGAAATTGTAACTGGGTTATATTTTCCCTTTTAAAATTCTTTATATTTTGGGGAAATTACTAGTTTTCTTTAGCCTACCTGTGAGTTTTTTGAAAGAATGTTTAAAGACTTATTTAAGATGATTAAGAACATTATGTTAATTTTCACTCATATTTTAACAGAGTGATAAAAGGAAAGTTGCCAGTAGTAATGACTTTGAATTAAACCAACAGACCAAACACCTACTAATATTAATAAATCTAAAAGAAAAATGTCTCATCAGCTGGGACATTTCTTAAAAAATTAAAAGGATTTTAAAAGTGTTTCTTAAAAAATTATTGTTATTCCTCTATCCTTCATGTATACCTGGGAGAGTGAGTCTTGATTATCTAAAGCATTTGACTGCTAACCAAAAGGCTGGCGATTCAATCCCACCAACCACTCCGCGGAAGGAAGACCAGACAATCTACTTCCCGAAAGATTTATCGCCTCGGAAACCCAATAGGGGTCGATATGAGTCAGAATTGACTCAATGGCAGTGTATTTGGTTTTTTAAAAAATACATTTAGAGAGAAAAATGGTATCTGTGAAGCCAAAGTGTTCTTCACGTCATCCACTAGAGGGTAGCTGAGAGCTATCCAACAGAACTCAGGGAAAAACAAAACAAAACAAAACAAAACTGAAATAGAAACTAGACATAAAGTGTCACATATATTTTTAATGCTTCTGGTATATTATTGAAGCCTAGTGGCACAGTGGTTAAAGTGCTCGTCTGCTAATCGAGAGCTCATCGATTTGAGCCCACCAGCTGCTCCAAAGAGGCAGTCTGCTTCCGTAAGGTTTGCAGCCTTGGAAGCTCTATGGGGCAGTTCTACTCTGTCCTATAGGGTCGCTGTGAGCCGAAATCCATTCGACAACATGAACTTTTTTAGTATACTATTAACCAAACCCAGTTTGCTGAATTATCCATGTTTTTTTTTTCTTTTCTCTGTATTGTGGAATTTTGACACTTGTTTGTTTATATATAGAATTTTTAAAAGAATTTGAATCTTACCTGGGTAGGGGGAACTGAGTATTTACAATACAGTGAGCATTAGTGTTTCCCTAATGAAAATTGTAGTATTTAAGTTTACTAAAAAAGTCTGATAATTTTATTGTAATAATCCTTGAATTGTTTCTCTATTGCATACAATTGATGTATTATATATTACTTAATAGAATTTATAACAACACAATAGATTCATCCTAAATTGTCTCGTGAAAGATGCAGACTGTTATTTTTCTTTTATTGGGTTCATATTATACTCCTTGTCCCTGTTCCATATTCCAGTAATAGCAAATTACTGTACTACACATTAAAACTAAAAATTGGAAATAGTCCAAATGGCCAATAGTAGGGAAAGGAAAGCCAGAGTGGTGTGTTGTGGCAATGGATATTTATACTAATATGTTAATTATAATATGTATAAAATTACACTATAGATATACTAATGCAATGGTGGAGCTCTGGTAGCATAGTGCCTAAGGCACTTAACTGCTAACCAGAAGGCTGGTGGTTCAAACTCACCAGCCACTCCTCGGAAGGAAGGTTGGGCAATCTACTTCCGTAGTGATACCGCCTTGGAAACCCAAGGAGAGGTTGCTATTAGTCAGGTCTGACTTGACGGCACATAACAACAACAATGCAATGGTATTAAGCATTCGTTTACAAAAATGTACTGACAACCTATTAAGTATCAGCTCTTGTGCTATGTGGACAATGAAAAAGAAAAAAAAAAAAAAAAAAAAGCCTAGCTCTTAAGGAGCATATAATTTGGTGTATGTGGTGGATACAAGGAGACCCATCATCAAATACTTAGAGAGTGACAATTATGAGTATGGGCTTTGGAGTCAGAAATTCAGACTCTGCCACTCATTTGTTATATAACTCTGAGCAAATTATTTCACCTTTCTCTGAGCCTCGGTTTCCTCATCAGTTAAATGAAAATAAAAACCTACCTTCATATTAATGTGAAAATCGAGATCATGGGCATCAAGCACCTCACATCTAGTCAGAGTTCAGTAAACGTTAGACACAGCGGTAGTTTTTATTACTGTTGCTTTCTTTGTATAGCAGGGAGCAGAGTTGCAGACTACTGTGAACTAATATCCCTCGAGCTCTATGATTGAGAGAAAGCTCCACTTACTTCCAATCGGAAAAGCGAGGAAGAAGGATCTTAATCAGCCTGGATCAACTCATGTGCTCACCTCTTGGACTACCTTTGGTGACTAGTACCATGATTGACCTGGGTCATGTGCCTCTTCCACCGCCAGAGGAAAGTGGGATACTGTGATCGACACCTTCCACCAGAATCTCATGTTTGGAGCTGGGGAGTATCAGTACCTCAAAATCAGGGGGGGTGTTTGGTTTTGGGCAGATAAAACATAATGTGTACTGCCAAGTTGATTTCTGAAGAACTCCTACTATCCTAAGAAAATATTATTTGGTGGAAGACACTTTGTAAAAGACAGTACAGGACGGGGCAGCATTTCATTCTTTTGTATACAGGGTTGCCATGAATCAGAGCTAACTTGACAGCAACTAATAACAACCTAATGCTGTGTTTTGGTGTCCTGGAGGGATCCTGAGGCTCCTCTTTAGTAGCCACTTGGACAACTGCTACAACAATGAAGGTGTTCAAGTTGCAGGAAAGGATAGTTGCAGTGAAAGGTGCAAGCCCGTTTAGGGGAGTATGATGAACGAATGCAGACCCAGAGATGGCTTGGAGAAAGGAGTTAATGTGGCTATGGAGTATTGCAATAGGCATACTCCTCCTGTAGGACCAGGTAATGGGCAGTGAGATGTTGTCTTCAGGGGCTGGGGGAGGTGCAAGGCTCTGAATCCTCTCAGCCTGGTCTTCATGGAGGCTCAGATACTTGCATTCTAGAAAGCATCATGTTGTACTTTGGTATGGTCGATGACCTTTGGATGCCTCTTTGGCTATGTTCCCTTTCTATGACAATTTCTCCTCACAGACAAGAATGTAGCCATGCAGCCATGCTCGTACTATGTTATTCTGTTTCTCGTATCAGTGAATAAAGGGTAGATATCTGACCCAAGCTGGGGCAGTCATATTATCTCTGCATAGAATTTAGAGTTGGGGCCCAGTGACTGTGGGTAGGAGGGTTATGGTAAAGTGGAGTTGGAGTGACCACATATATGCTATGTCAGATAAGAAATCATGTATGAAGAACCAGAGATAGCCTTAGAGAGATGAAGAGAGGGATCTTTTACCCCAAGTTTCTTGTTTCTGGTTCCAGGACCTCATGAGGTCCAATTGTATTTCCTTATCATTAGCTTCTGTCAAATATTGTCATATTCCTCCTCTTTTTGACTTAAGCTACATGATGTGACTTTCTGACTCTTGTAACCAAAAAATTCCAGCTAAGGGAGTAGGGCAGCCAGAATTCTCTGTGGATTTTTTTTTTGTTGTTGTTGTTATGTGCTGTCGAGTTGGACCGATGGTTTTTAGGGTTTAGAATAATGCATTGTGACCTTAAATGGGGATTTCATGCTAAGTTATAAGCTTTTGGGGTATATTTCTCTCCAAGAGCAAATAGCTACTTGCTTTCATTCTATATACTTGGGGCTGCTTCTGGATGACCCTGGACTCCACCAAGTGCCACTGCTGATCATAGATGATAGACTGTTCCAGCCAGCCCCACCAGGATGAGGGAGAAGCATTGTTCCAAGGCCAGACAATGCCTCTGGTCAGGGAAGCTTCTGCCACTTCCTGACACTTCAATTTTCTGGATAGCCCCTGGTTTTGGCTGTCTGGTATGTTGAAATCACTAAGAAGCAATCTCACCTCCCTTGGAATGGTCCAAGTTTCTGTTTTTGCTTTAGCTGCTTCAAAGTACTGTGATGAAAGTGAACCTCTTCAAAGTAAGCCTTCTTACAGTCTAAGAGCCACAGTAGATTGCTGCTTCCACATGGGCTGGTTGATCTCAGATGGGACTCTCTTCGTAGAGAAATAGGCCTGGGTTCCAGGATGGCAGAAGAAGTGATATAACTCTCAGACAAAGCTTCAAGTAAATGCTGAAGTCCAGGGAAGTTGCCAAGGCAAGAGCCAAATGGGGAGCTGAGGTCAGAAAGCCAGATAATGAGATCCAAAAAAGTTGCCAAGCCAAGCCAGAAGCTGTGCTGAAATTCAAGGTATAGAGCAAGGATTGAGAACAAGAGAGATGAGTCCAGGGAACTATACCTACTATTCACTAGATACTATTCTGCATATTTGGAGCTTCTATTCTAATGAGACAAGATGAGTAAACAAGCTGATATGAGATGAGGATAAGGACTGTAAAAAGATAGGATCGGGTAATGTAATAGAGAATACTTGAGGAGTTTGTTTTAGCTAGCCTGGTATTCAAGGCAAGAGGAACAGCAAGGGCAAATGCCCTGAGTCTGGACAGAAGAAGGCCACTGTAGCTAAAGTATAGAGGGTAGGAAGGACATGAAGTTAGAGAGACAAGCAAGGGCCATATCATTGTACACCATGGTAAAGAGTATGGATTTTATCATCAGTGCAATGGAAAGTTATTAGAAGTTTTAAGGAGGGAAAGGGGATTGATGAGATCTAATTTAAATGTTAGAAAGACCACTCTGGTTGGTGATTATGGATTATATTATAGTAAGATAAGAGTTGTTGAAGTAGGTCAAACAAGAAATGGTGATTGTTAGGGACAAAATGGAAGGACAGAAGGAAGTTGGATTTAAAATCTATTTTGAAAGTTGACTTGACAGGATTTGTTCATCCATTGAATGGGACCATGAAGGGAAGGAAAATCAAGGCAAGGATGACTCTCAGGTTTAGGGCCTGAGCAAACATGTCAGTAAACATTCACCTAGATAGTTAAGGATTGAAAGGGAGGTGATTTAGGGAAAAAAACAAACCATACTCACTGCTGTCAAGTTGATTTGACTCTTAGTGACCCCTCCTTGGGTTTCCAAGGCAATATCTCTATGGAAGTGTTGTTGTTAAGTGCCATTGAATCATTTCCTACTCATAGTGACCCTATGCACAGCAGAACAAAACACTGCCTGATCCTGCACCAGCTCCATGATCCTTGCTATACTTGAGCCCAATTGTCGCAGCCACTGTGTCAATCGATCTCGGTTGAAAGCCTTCCCCTCTTTCGTCGACCCTCCACCTTACCAAGCATGACATCCTTCTCCAGAGAATGGTCCCTTCTGACAACATGACCAAAGTAGGTGAGATGAAGTCTGGCCATTCTGCCTTCCAAGGAGCATTTTGGCTGCACTTCCTCCAGGACAGATCTGTTAGTTCTTTTAGCAGTCCATGGTACTTTCAGTATTCTTCACCAGCACCACAACTCAAAAGCATCAACTCTTCTTCGGTCTTCCTCATTCATTGTCCAGATCTCACAGGCATATAAGGAGATT
>NW_006921690.1:4386243-4386874 GCF_000298275.1 Orycteropus afer afer
AAATATGGATCTCTTCCAGTCAGTTGGCCAGGTAGCTGTCTTCCAAATCTCTTGGCATAACTGAGTGAGTGCCTCCAGTGCAGCATCCAGTTGTTGAAATATCTCAATGGGTATTCCATCAATTTCTGGACCCTTGTTCTTCGCCATATCCTTCAATGCAGCTTCAACTTTCTCCTTCAGTACCATTGGTTCTAGATCTTATGCCACCTCCTGAAATGGACAAAGATCGAACAGTTTTTTTTGGTACAGTGAGTCTGTGTATTCTTTCCATCATCTTTTGATGTTTCCTGCATCATTCAACATTTGACCATAGAATCTTTCAGTATTTCAACTCGAGGCTTAAATTTTTTCCTCAGTTCTTTTAGCTTGAGAAATGCTGAGAGTGTTCTTCCCTTTTGTTTTTCTAACTCCAAGTCTTTGCACATTTCATTATAGTAATTGGCTTCGTCTTCTCAAGCTGCTCTTTGAAATCTTCTGTTCAGCTCTTTTATCTTGTCATTTCTTCCATTTGCTTTAGATACTCTCTGCTCATGGGGAAGTTTCAGAGTCTCTTCTGTCATCCATTTTGGTCTTTTCTTCTTTTCTCATCTTTTTAATGACCTCTTGCTTTCTTCATGGATGATGTTCTTGA
>NW_006921690.1:4387354-4389572 GCF_000298275.1 Orycteropus afer afer
ATTGTACTTCAGGACAGATCTTGAAACATCCTTTGTGATGATGAATGTCACACCATTCCTCTTCAATTTGTCATTCTCGACATAGTAGATCATATGGTTGTCTGATTCAAAATGGCCAAACCCAGTCCATTTCAGCTCATTAATGCCTCAATCAAACCCACCAGCCACTCCTTCGAAGGAAGATGGGGCAATCTACTTCTTTAGTGATACTGCCTCAGAAACCCAAAGAGGGGTTGCTATGAGTCGGGTCTGACTCGACGGCACACAACAACAACAGCAATACCTAGGATATCAATCTTTATGTATTCCATTTCATTTTTGACAGCTTCCAATTTTCCTAGATTCATACTTCGTACATTCCATGTTCTGATTATTAATGGATGTTTGCAGCTGTTTCTCCTCAATTTGAGTGGTGCAACATCAGTAAAAGTCTCAAAAGCTTTACCTTATCCATATGAGTAAGGCTGGTTCTACTCTGATGATGCAGCTCCTTCCCAGTCCTTTTTCTGAGAGCCTTCTAACCTAAATGACTCATCCTCCTCCTCTGTATTGGACAATATTTCTGGGCTATTCATAAAGTTGCACAGTAATGTATCAGACAGTGTTTCTCTGCTATTCATAAGGTTTTCCCTGGCCAATTCCTTGAGAAGTGGATGGCCTCTACCTTCTTCCTAGTCTGCCTCAGTCTGCAAGCTGCACTGATACCTGTTCACCATGTGTACCCTGCTGGGTTTGAAACACTGGTGACACAGCTTCAAGACTCATAGCAACACGTCACCACAGTAGGACAAACCCACAGACGAGTTTGTTTCCCTTAGCTGTTGGAAACCTCTCCAACCTCCTATTACCTGGATCCCTGCTGCTGCCTCCTCTCTCTGTCCCAGTCCCCCGGGCCTTTTTCTGTCCTCCCCCACCCCACCCCACCCCCGCTTTCCCGCCCTGCTGCTTGTGGGGCGTGGCATGAGTTCTCTCTCCTCACTTGGATCCCTGCGACTGACTCCTCACTCCTGCCAATCCAAGACTGGCAGGCAAAATTGCTGGCACTTGACTCACAGGCTGTGATGGCAATAATCCCCAAGATCAGTAGGTAATGTGGCAGGCTACTGGTTCAAGTCCTGGAACCAGAGTTGATAGTGAGCCAGATGTAGGATCCAGATCTAGCAGAAAGCCCTCTACAGAAGTAGATTGCCAAATCTTCCTTCTGAAGAGTAGCTGGTGGGTTTGAACCACCAGCTTCTGGTTAGCAGTCAAATGCCTTAGACACTACACCACCAGAGTTCTCATTTAGGGAAAGACCATGCTTCTATTTTTAAAAAATAGACTTTATATTTTAGAGAAGTTTTAGGTTTTCAGACGAGTTGTGCCATAAGTATAGAGTTCCCATATAACTCCTGCCCCATCACATTATTTCTCCTATGAACACCATGCTTCTATTTCGGTTCTGTTGAATTTGAAATGCCTTTTAGACATTTTTCTGAGTGTCAATGTCCAGTGGGCAGTACTATCTGAATCCAGATAGTTAATGAAGAGTTCTGGGCAACAGAAATATATTTGAGAGGCATCAGTGTCTAGATTTCCCAGTCTTTCTTCTGAGGAGTGGCTGTTTGGTTTGAATCGCCAGCCTTCTGGTTAGCAGTCAAATGCCTTAGGCATTATGCCACCAGAGTTCCTATGTGGCATCAGATAATGGTATTTAAAGAGGGGTAGGGGTTGTTGTTGTTAGGTGCTGTTGAGTTGCCTCCAACTCATAGTGACCCTATGCACAACAGAATGAAACACTGCCCAGTCCGATGCCAGCCTCACTATCCTTGCTATACCTGAGCCCATCGTTGCAGCTACAGTGTCAATCCATCTCATTAAGGACCTTTCCCTTTTTCACCGACCCTTCACTATACCAACCATGATACCCTTCTCCAGGGAAGGGTCCCTTCTGACAACATGACCAAAGTAGGTGACACAAAGTCTGGCCATTCTCACTTCTAGGGAGCATTCTGGCATCCTTTTCCAGGACAGATTTGTTCTTTTAGCAGTCCATGATACTTTCAGTATTCTTTGCCAACATCACAACTCAAAAGCGTCAATTCTTCTTCAGTTTTCCTTGTTTATTTTCCAGCTCTTACATGCATATGATGGTGATTGAAAATACCATGGTTTGGGTTAGCACCTTAGTCTTCAAAGAGACATCCTTGCTCTTCAGCACTTGAAAGAGGTCTTTTTT
>NW_006921690.1:4389867-4402640 GCF_000298275.1 Orycteropus afer afer
AACAACAAAGTGACATGAGTTAATGCTTTTTTTTTTTTTTTTTCCAGTGTTCCCTCCTGTCCCGTCCTACTCCTGGTAACTAGCAAAGAAAGTTTCCTTCCATATATAAACCTTTCCTTGACTCTTACAATAATGAACTAACACCACACTTGTTTTTCTGTGACTGACTTATTTCTCTCAGCATAATGTCTTTCAAGTTCATTCATATTATGTGGTGTTTTGCAGATTCTACATTCTTATTTAATGTTGCATAGTATTCCATTGTGTGTTTGTGCATAGTTTGGTTATCCATTCTTCTGTTGATGGGACACAGGTTGTTTCCATCTTTTTACTATTGTAAATAGTGCTGCGATGAACATAGGTGTGCATATATCTGTTCTTGTCCCGGCTCTCACTTCTTTAGGATATATATCTAACAATGGGATTCTGGGTCAAATGGTATTTCCAATTCCAACTTTTTAAGGAATCATCATACTGCTTTCCACAGTGGTTGTATCATTTGACAATCCCACCAGCAGTGTATGAGAGAGTCTCAATATCTCCACATCCTCACCAGCATTTGTTGTTTTCTGTCTTGTTGAATTTTGCCATTGGTGCTGGGGTGAGATTGTATGTCATTGTTGTTTTGATTTGCATCTATCTGATGGCTAATGATCATGAGCATTTCTTCATGTATTTGCTGACCACCTGAATATCCTCTTTGGTGAAGTGTCTATTCATGTCTTCTGCCCATTTTTCAATTGCATTATTTGTCTTTTTGTTACTGAGGTGTTGGAGTTTTCTTTAAATTTTAGAGATAAGTCCCTTGTCAGATATGTTGTTGCTTAATATTTTTTTCTCAATCTATAGGTTCTCTTTTTACTCTTTTGGAGAAGTCTTTTGAAGCACATAAAAATTTAATTTCTAGAAAATCTCATTCATCTAATTTATCTTCAGCTGTTTGTGCATTTTAGGTTATGTTTGACAGTCTGTTTATGCCATAAATTAAGGCCCCTAAATTTTCCCCTATTTTTTCTTTGAGGAATTTTATAGTTTTAGGTTTCACATTTAAGTCTTTGATCCATCTGGAGTTAGTTTTTGTGTATGGTGTAAGGTATGGATCTTGTTTCATTTATCTGCAAATGGATATCCAATTTCCTTATCTTTGGTTTTGGTGGTTGGTGCATAAATTTGAATAATAGTGGTATTAACTGGTCTTCCTTGTAGGTGTATGGATATTATCCTATCACTGACAGCATTGTACTTCAGGATAGGTCTTGAAACAGTCTTTGTGACAATGAATGCCACACCATTCCTCTTCAATTTGTAATTCCTGGCATAGAACATCATATGGTTGTCTGATTCAAAATGGCCCAAACCAGTCCATTTCAGCTTACTGATGTCTAGGATATCAATCTTCATGTGTTCCATTTCATTTTTGACAACTTCCAATTTTCCTAGTTTCATACTTTGTACATCCCACATTCTAATTATTAATGAATGTTTGCAGTTGTTTTTTGTCTTTTTGACTTGTGCCACATCAGCAAATGTAGGTCCTGAAAGCTTTACCCTATCCACTTCATTAAGTTCGGCTCTACCCTGAGGGGGAGCTCTGGTGGCATAGTGCCTAAGGCATTTGACTGCTAACCAGAAGGCTGGCAGTTCAAACCCACCAACCACTCCTCAGAAGGAAGATTGGACAATCTATTTTTGTAGAGATACCACCTCAGAAACCCAAGGAGAGGTCGCTACGAGTCAGGATCGACTCAATGGCAGTGAATTTCATCTGGGCTACTCTGAGGAGGTAGCTCTCCCCTAGTCATATCTTGAGTGCCCTCCAACCTGACGGGCTCATCTTCTGGCACTATATTGGACAATGTAACAGGGCTATTCATAAAGTTTTCCAGTAAGACATCAGACAGTGTTTCACTGCTATTCACAAGATTTTCACTGGCCAATTCTTTGAGAAATGGATGGCCTCTTCCTTCTTCTGAGTCTGTCTTAGTCTGGAAGCTCTGCTGAAACCTGTCCACCATGGGTAACCTTGCTGGCATTTGAAACACCAGTGACATAGCCTTCAGCCTCACAGCAATACGCAAGCCAGCATAGTAGGACAAGCTGACTGACAAGTTTGTCTCCCTTAGTTGTTCCAAACCCCTCTGCTCACTTCCTGGTCTCCCTCAGCTGTTCAAACCACTCCGCTCACCTCCTGGTCTCCCTCAGTTGCTCTGAACTGCTACCTGCCCCACTTCCTGGTCTATCTGTTTCCTCCCTCAAGCTGCTCAGAACCAGGTAGGGGGTAGCTAGGTGAAATTAACTAGGGAGTAGTGTATTAACTAGTTTTGGGTGGAGATTGAGGTACTGCTACATTTAGAGGTCTGGCAGTGAATGAGGATGAGCCAGCAGATAGATGGAGAAGGAACTGTCAGGTAAGGTAGGCAACAAAGGCAACCATTGCGCTGGAGTCGGACCTGACTCATAGCAACCCCTCCTTGGGTTTCCGAGGCAGTATCACTACAGAAGTAGATTGCCCAACCTTCCTTCTGAGGAGTGCTGGGTTTGAACCTCCAGCCTTCTGGTTAGCAGTCAAATGTCTTAGGCACTCTGCTACCAGAGCTCCCAGGTAAGGTAGAAGACTAGGCAAATACAAAGTCATGGAAACCACAGGAAGAACATGTTTCAGAAATTAGCAGCCAGGTGCTGCTAATAAGTCAAGTAAGATGAAGACAGAGAATTGAACATGGGGAACTTTTTAGTGGAGTGGGAGTTGGGATGGAGCCCAGAAGCCTGATCAGAAGCGGGTAAAGAAAAGAATGGGAGGTGAAGGATATTCAACACTTTCAGAGATTTACTGTGCAAAGAAGCAGAGTAGAACATGTGATCCAGAGGAGATTTTTTGAAAAGATATTTATATAGAGACAGCAGTAGCACAGAAGAGAAAAAGCTGATGCTGTAGGAGAGGAAAGGACCATCTGCAGAAGTGACAGCAGATGGGATCCAAAGCACAGGAACTGGGTCACTTTACTGAAACAGAGGGAAGGAAGAATGTATGGTGCAGAAATGGGTACTCCTCTAGTGATAGTGTTGGTTCCACGGGTCCCTGGCTAGACCACTCCCAGCCCTTGTAGCAGAAGGAATTTAATGGTGATATTTACTCATACAGAAAAAGTCTTGGATCAAGGAAAAAGGAGGGACTGCTGGAACAAATCAGACATAAATTCCCATAAGCTGAGCCACTGGAAAATCTGTGTGTCAAATACCCAACCTTCCTTTCCAGTCCTGAGGTTGTACTTGAACCAGGCCAGTGGGCCTAATACCCTGAGTTCTTTGCCAAAAGAGCCTTGGCATCTAGGGGTTTGTATTTAGATTTCCAAGTAGGCATGTGAGACATGTAGCATGAGCCTGGCAAATGGAAAGGGCTCAATAAATGTTGTTGTTGTTGTTGTATGCCATCAAGTTGGACCTGACTCATAGCGACCCCTCCTTGGGTTTCTGAGGCAATATCACTATGGAAGTAGATTGCCCAACCTTCCTTCCGAGGAGTGGCTTGTGGGTTTGAACCACCAGCCTTCTGGTTGGCAGTCTAGTGCCTTAGGCACTACACCACCAGAGCTCCTATGTTAGTTATTATTATAATATACCATGCCAGCATCTGAGGCGGGGGGGTGGGGTGCTGTGGCATCTATCTGAACCCATCTAACTACAAACACCAGAAATGTATATCTTGTCTTGGAAAATGTCTCAAATAATAGATTGTGTCCACTTAACTCACTCTGTACTGTGCTTCAAACAACAGGCATCTAAGAAGTGGTTTGGATGATGATATTACCCAACTGCATGAGTGAGTTTGATAGCTTTTCCAAAGGGCTGGTATTTCAGTTGTGCAACTGTAACTGCTTCCTGGCAATAGAAAAGATTTATTTTTTGGACCCCAATCAACTCTCAGCCACATTTTTTAAGCTCCGGCTACATCACAAGATGTCAAAGTCATGCGGTACTAACATTGGTCAAAGGTGCTAGTGGCATTTTGCAGATGTAATGAAGAACCCATATGTCTAAGATTGCTTTGTGATGCCTTCTGCCCTGAGCTTTGCCTGCCCTTTAAGGCCCAATGGTGGGAAAATTAAACTGCAAACTTACCTGGAGGCAGTGGAAGGACACGCAAAAAAATGGTTTGTTCAACTTTTCAGGAATTTGGGACTTGGCAGTGGGGGGAAATATGGCACTCACTGAACGAAAAAGTTTATTAATCATTTCCTTTCAGATTCTAAGATGGCAAGAAAAAAATGCCTCCTGATTGAAAAAAAGTTCAACATAAAGAACTGATTTTCTAATATAAATAATTGCCTGGCTTCTAAAGAAGTGGTCAGGGGGGAAGAAAAAGTGATTTTCTATTAGAGGGTTACTGCTGTCAGGAGCCTCAGTGGCACAGCAATTAAGTGTTGTGGGAGAAAGACCTGGTGCTCTGTTCCTGTAACCATTACAGCCTAGAAAACCCCTTGGGGCAGTTCTACTCTGTCACATGGGGTCACCGTGAGTTGAAATAGACTCTATAGCACCTAATAACAACAACAATAAGCTGTCAGTGAGGTAAGCAGTTAAATAAATCATGGTTAATTGGTTTGTGGGTCTATATTTTCTTGACCTGAAGGGTGAATGATTGTGCATTTGCTTCAATCAAGGTCTTGTCTAACCAGCCTGTTCTAATTTACATTGAAGAAACTGAGTCAGCTTGATATATTTTTTTTATAGTGTAAGAGGCATTTCTTAAGTGGAATTTATTTTTGTAGACATTCTGTACTCGGAATATCCCCTTTCTCCTCTAAATCTTGGGAATATGAGTTGTGAATTCAAACAGGCCTGGGTTCAAACAGTGGTCCAGTCACTTACCTGCATTTGTGCCTTGGGCCAGTTACTTGACCTCAGTTTCTTCATCTATAAATTGGAATTAATAAAAGAACCGCCCTCAATAGAGTATGTGTTATAGAAAATAAAAATAGTATTTTAAACCAAAACTGATTATAGCCATGTCTGCCCTTTAAGGGGAGTAGGCACAATTCATACCAGTGAGGAAATAAATTTTCCCCTTGTCCCCTTTTTTAAAGAGAGAGAGAAAGCGAGAGAGCAAGAAAGAGCAAGAGCAAGAATGAGTATGCTAGTACATGATTGGAGTAGAATACTGCTTTTTTTAAAGTTATTTTTTAAAAAAATTATTGTAATTTAGGTGTAAATTTACAGAGCAAATTCATTTTCCATATAGCATTTCATACACATTTTGTTTCATGATGTTGACTACCATTCCCCACAAGGTAACAGCTCTTTTCCCACTTTCTCCCTGTAATTAATTCTTCCCTGTGCCCTACCCTCCCATGTACTCCTGCCCCCCAGAATATGGCTTTTTAACAGAGCACATTAATAGCCTTTGGATATACCAAAGTGGGGTTATAGCCAAGTATGAATATAAGAGGCTAGAGATGGCTAAACTCTTCTACCCAATAAAATGGAGGGAATACTTTTTAAATAAACACTTTTTGGAGTTTCTAGTGATCAATGAAGGAGGGAGATGAAAGAGATGCCCCAGCAATACTGCAGAAAGTAGATTTACAGAGTTAGGAGAGCCCTGCTGATATTTGGCTTACACATGTCAAAACACTCAGAATAGTTTTTGGCACTAGTGAGCATTTAATAAAGGACAACTAGTAGCTGTGTAAGGACGTTTGGTGGTGTAGTGCCTAAGGCATTGGACTGCTAACCAGAAGGTTGGAGGTTCAAATCCACCAGCCATTCCATGGAAGGAAGACTGGGCAATCTACTTCCGTAAAGATTTACCACCTCGGAAACCCAAAGGGGGTCGCTATAAGTCAGAAGCAACTCAATGGCAGTGAGTTTGGTTTTTTATTTTTTTAGTAGCTGTGTTGCAAAGCTTTCTCACTGTTGTCCTCTAATAGTCACTCTCTCTGGTGGAATATCATCATTTTTCTCTCTATGTTGTGTGTATATGTGTGTCTGTCAGTTTGTCATACTGTAGTGGCTTGCATTTTGCTGTGATGCTGGAAGTTATGTCACTGGTATTTTAAATACCAGCAGGCTCACATATGGTGGATAGATTTTAGCAAAGCATCCAGACTAAGATAGACTAGCTAGAAGGACCTAGTGATCTACTTCTGAAAAAATTGGCTTGTGAAAATGTTATGGATAGCAACGGAGTGTTGTCTGATACTGAGCTAGAAGATGAGTCCCTCAGTTTGAAAGGCATTCAAAATCAGTCTAAGGAAGAGTTGCCTCCTCAAAGTAGAGTGATCCTTAATGATAGGGATGGAGTAAAGCTTTGGGGACCTTCATTTGCTGATCTGGCATGACTTAAAATGAGAAAACAGCTGCAAATATCCATTAGTTATTGGAACATAGAATGTATGAAGTATGAATCAAGTAAAATTGGAAGTTGTCAAAATGAATTGGAATACATAAAGATCAATATTCTAGACATTAGTGAGCTGAAATGGACCAGTATTGGCCATTTTGGATTGGACAATCATATGGTATACTATATTTATACTAAATCGGTATACCAATTTATCAGGAATGACAAATTGAAGCGGAATGGTGTTGCATTCATTGTCAAAAGGAACATTTCAAGATCTAATCCTGAAGTACAGCACTGTCAGTGAAAGGATAAAATCTGTATGCCTACAAGGAAGATCAGTTAATACAACTATTATTATGTACCAACTACTATTGTCAAAGATGAAGAAATCAAAGAGTTGTACCAATTTCAGTCTGAAATCAATCAAATATACAATCAAGATACATTGATAATTATTAGTGATTGGAATGCAAAAGTTGGAAACAAAGAAGAAGAATCAGTAGTTGGAAAATATGACCTTGATGATAGAAATGATGTTGGACATCACATGATAGAATTTTGGAAAACCAACCACTTATGCATTGCAAATACCTCTTTCAACAATATAAATGGCAACTATACAGAGCTATCTTACCAGATGGAATACACAGAAATAAAATCGACTACATCTTGGACAGAGATGATGGAGAAGTTCAATATCATGAGTCAGAACAAGGCCAGGGGCTAACTGTGAGACAGACCATCAATTGCTCATTTGCATGTTCAAGTTGAAGCTGAAGAATGTTAAAACAAGTCCATGAGCACCAAAGTGTGACTTGAGTACATCCCACCTGAATTTAGAGACCATCTCAAGAACAGATTTGATTCATGGAATAGCAATGACTAAAGATCAGTGAGTTGTGAGATGACATCAAGGACATCACATGTGAAGAAAGCAAAGGTCATTAAAAAGACAGGAAAGAAAGCAAAAACCTAAATGGATGTCAGAAGAGACTTTGAAACTTGCTCTTGAATGTAGAGTAGCTATAGCATAAGGAAGACATGTTGAAGTAAAAGAGTTGAATAGGAGATTTTAAAGAGCAGTGAGACAATTATGGTGTTGGCAATGAATACTGAGTATACCTTGGACTGCCAGAAGAACAAACAAATCTGTCTTGGAAGAAGCACAGCCAGAATGCTTCTTAGAAGCAAGGATGACAAGACTTCATTCATCTCATTACAATGAAATGTGTAAAGACTTGGAATTAGAAAACTAAAAGGAAAGAACAAAGTTGGCATTTGTCAAGCTGAAAGAACTGAAGAAAAAGTTCAAGCCTTGGGTTGCAATATTGAAGGATTCTATGACCAAAAATTGAATGACACAGGAAGCATCCAAAGAAGATGGAACGAATGAACAGAGTCACTGTACCAAAAAGAATTGGTTGACATTCAACCATTTAAGCAAGTAGAATATGATTTAAAAAAAAAAAAAAAAAGGTAGGATATGATCAAGACCAAAAGTCCAAGCTGTGCTGAAGGCATTGGCAAAAAATAAGGTTCCAGGAATTGACAGAAAACCAATTGAGACACTTCAACAAATGGATGCAAACTGGAAGTGCTCACTCATCATCTATGCCAAGAAATTCGGAAGACAGCTACCTCACCAACAAACTTAAAGAGATCCATATTTGTGTCCATTCCAAAGAATATCACATGAAAGTAAAATTATGCTAAAGATAATTTAAAAGTGGTTGCAGCAGTACATCGACAGAGAAATGCTAGAAATTCAAGTCGAATTTAGAAGAGGATGTCAAATGAGGGCTATATCATTGCTGATGGTCAGATGGGTCTTAGCTGAAAGCAAAGAAACCAGAAAGATGTTTATGCATGTTTTTTTTGACTATGCAAACACATTCTACTATGTAGATCATAACAAATTATGATTTGAAAATAATAGGAATTCTGGAACTCTTAATTGTGCTTATGAGGAACCTGTACATAGACCAAGAAGCAGTTATTTGAATAGGACAAGGGGATACTGCATGGTTTAAAATAAGGAAAAGTATGTGTTAGGGTTGTATCGTTTCATCATACTTACTCAGCTGTATGCTGAGCAAATAATCTGAGAAGCTAGACTATATGTAAAAGAACATGGCATCAGGATTAGAGGAAGACTCATTAACAACTTGCAATAAGCAGATGATACCCCTAGCTGAAAGTGAAGAGGAATTGAAGAACATACAGATAAAGATCTAAGACTACAGCCTCCAATATGGATTACACTTAAACATAAAGAAAACAAAAATCCTCATCACTGGACCAATAAACAACATCATGATAAATGGAGAAAAAATTGAAGTTGTGAAGGATTTACTTGGATCCACACTTAAAACCCATGGAAGCAGCAAGAAATTAAATGATGTATTGCATTGGACAAACCTACTACAAAAGACCTATTGAAAGTGTTGAAGAGCAAAGGTGTCATCTTGAGGACTAAGGTACTCCTGACCCAAGCCATGGTATTTTTAATCACCTCATGTGCATGTGAAAGCTGGACAGTGAGAAGGAAGGCTGAAGAAGAATGGATACCTTTGAATTATGGTGTTGGCAATGAATATTGAATATACTGTAGACTGCTAGAAAAATGAACAAATCTGTCTTGGAAGAAGTACAGCCAGAATGCTCCTTAGAAGCAAGTGTGGTAAAACTTCTTCTCACATGCTTTGGACACGTTATCAGAAGGGAGCAGACCCTGGAGGACTTCATGCTTGGTAAGAGAGAAAGTCAGTGAGATAGAGGAAGAGATGGATTGACACAGTAGCTGTAACAATGAGCTCAAACATAGCAATGATTTTGAGTATGGTGAGTCACTGGGCAGTGTTTCATTCTGTTGTGCATGGGGTCACTATGAGTTGGAGCCAACTCAATGGCACCTAACAACAATAGCCTCTCTCTCTGAAGGAGTAGCATCATTTTTCTCTTTATGTTGATTGTGTGTGTGTAGAGATGAAATAATGTGTTCAAATTCTGGCCCTACAGAGTTTATTTCTCTGTTTCTTCAACTTTTCATCTGGGGCAAAAATAGCATCTCATTTTATAGGAATTATGTGAGATTTAAATGAAATAGTCTAGATAATTCATGTGCTAGGCACTTAGCTTTCAGTAAATGATGGTTCTTATTTTATTCTATATAACAATTATATGAAAATGGTATACTGTCCTGGAACAGGTGCTGTGTGTTTTTATTTTATTTTTGCAGTGTTTCCTCCCATGCTGTGTTTTTGGTTTTTAATTTACATATATGTTCACTGTGGAAAACTTGGAAAATACAGAAAGGAGATAGATAAATAAAAAACAGCCATTCCAACAAAAAGATTACCACTGTCAACATTTGGTTCATGTCCTTCCTTGTTTTTTCCTCCATTACAAGTACATCTATTTTCTATTTTTTCAAAATGGGATATTATTCCATGGTCTGCTTCTTTTTTAACTTAGCAATAGACTGTGAACCTTTCCTCATGGATGAGTTGCTTCTTAAAATAGATGTTCCTGTGGAAGCAGCCATTCCCTGGGCCAGCAGATTCATCACTATTCTTCTTTAAAAATGGGGGAAGAGGTTTCTATGGCCATGCAAGTCTGGGAAGCACTGCACACTACATTTCCTTCTTGGAACATTAATAGTACACATTTGCATACCCTGAGAAGCCCTTCAGTACAGAGCCTGTTTGACTTTGATTAACTTGGTATTTCCCAAATTAATTTAACATTATGGAGCCATTTATTCACATAACTCCTATTAATGTCTCTGGAATCATTTTGGGAAACACTGTTGTGGACTGAATATTCCTTAAGATTAAAGAGCAGGACTTGTTCATCTTTGTTGTTTCCACATTGTCTCATATTGGGTTTTAAAGAAATGAAAAATGGGATTGGAGTGATGAATTCACGTTCTAAGCAACAGCCACACATGTGTGAACTGAGGACCAAGTTTAGAGGCTAAGGCTATGCTCCGAAGTGTGTCTTGGTGGAAGGCTAATTGGCCCTTTGGGGTCAAACTTGCAAACTGGGCCTTGTTAGCATTAGCACAAGACAGCTGAGTTAGTTTTTCTAGGGCCTTATAATTGCTTTCTTAGGAGCTCTGGTAGCGTAGTGCCTAAGGCACCTGACTGCTAACCAGAAGGCTGGCGGTTCAAACTCACCAGCCACTTCTCTGAAGGAAGGTTGGGCAATCTACTTCTGTAGTGATACTGCCTCGGAAACCCAAGGAGGGGTCGCTATGAGTCAGGTCAGACTCGATGGCACATAACTAACAACAATAATTGCTTTCTTACCCAGATTCTCTTGCTTCCCTCCAGGTGGCGATGCTGGTTTGTTAACCTTCCAAGAGCCTGCAGCTTTGGCCCTGGAAAACAGAAGCAGAGGCAGATGAAGAATGGAGTTGGGAGAGAAGTGATTATTGAAAACTTGAGAAGGCACACTGTCATGTTTGAAACGGATGCACAACAACCTCAGACACTGGGTGTCCACATAGGAGATTTTACAGAATCATGATGGACCAGTAAACCAAGAATACATAGCATTTACTGAACACCAATTATGGGGCTGGTACATGCTAGAGAAGATTTCACTTAATCCTCAGAACAGACTTATGAGGTGGGTCAGACAGCTAGAAGTACCAGATCTGGAATTTGAACCCTGGTTCCTTATCATCATGCTCTATCTGAGTGCTTTTTCTGCTGGGCAGAAATAAGAAGATATTTACCAGGGATGCCAAATTTGTCTATCTATTTTTCATTTCATTTCATTAGCATACCAAAAAAAAGAAAAGAAATTTTTTATTTCATTGTTGTTGTTGTTGTTGTTATGTGCTGTCGAGTCGGCCCCGACTCATAGTGACCCCTCCTTGGGTTTCCGAGGCAGTATCACTATGGAGGTAGATTGCTCAATCTTCCTTCTGAGGAGTGGCTGGTGGGTTCGAACTGCCAGCCTTCCGGTTAGCAGTCAAGTGCTTTAGGCACTGCACTACCAGAGCTCCTTTAGTATAGGATGAGCCAAGTAACAGTTTATGAAAATATACCAGTACTTTTTAAATTAGCCACCTGATAAATAAATTAATTATACTTCTTGGCTGCACTGTTAGAACTATAACATTCAGATTGGAGTTTCCATTGTATTTTTACTTCTGGTGGCCATACTGCAAGATGGATATGGCCAGAGTGGTCCCAGAGAGGAGTGGCCAGTTTAAAAGACTGAGTGTTCTATTTTGCTTATCATATCACTGTTGAAGCACTTGTCACATAGGACATGTTGAAACTGCTTCTTTAAATGCTCCTTTCTCCCAATGGGCCATGCATTTCTTGAGAGAAAGAGATATATCCTTTACTTCTCTATTCCTAGGTTCTCGCAAAGTACCTGGTACATTGTAAGTCATTAGTCAAGTTTAAATGAATGAGTTGGAGTCAACTCCAAGGCAGTTAACAAGTGAAATGAACAGGTTTGCATTTTAGAAAAGCACACCCTACTTACAGAAAAGGGGTTAGGAGGGATAAGTGTATGTACATGTGTATGCCTACTAGCTAGCATATGCTGGGGAAGGGGTGGAGTGATGGGCAGAACTGAAGTAGGGACAGTAATTAGTAGTGTGTTGCAATAATACAGGCAAGAGATGAAGAACCTACGGTATTTCTCTCTACCATATATATACACATGTATATACACAGATGTATATATATGTGTGTATATATCTGTATGGTAGAGAGCAAGATCTAGTAGTCATGAAAGGAGTTAAGGAGACAGAGGTCAGGAATCCCATAAGAAACATTTGTGCCAATTTGGTCCTAGTCTAATACCTTCCATACACTAACACTGAGCAACAGAAAACCCCCAAAATATTACTCCCACTAGTCAGTGAAAGATGACTCCTTGAAGACTAAGGTATGCCTAACCCAAATCATGGTATTTTCAATCACCTTATATGCATGTGAGAGCTGGACAATGAACAAGGAAGACCAAAGAAGAGTTGATGCTTTTGAGTTGTGGTGCTGGCCAAGAATGCTGAAAGTACCATGGACAGGACTGGGCAGTGTTTTGTTCTATTGTATATATAGGGTCACTATGATTCAGAGATAACTCGATGGCACCTAACAACAGCAACAACATACATATGTGTATATATGTGTGTATTTATGTGTGTGTGTGTGTTTATGTGTGTTTATGTGTGTGTGTGTATATATGTTGTTGTTAGGCCCCATCCTGCGCCAGCCTCACAATCCTTGCTATACCTGAGCCCGTTGTTGCTGCCGCTGTGTCAATCCATCTTGTCGAGTGCCTTCCCTCTTTCGCTGACCCTCCACTTAACCAAGTGTGTGTATATCTATATGTATCTCCTCATATACTGTGCCGTAAAGAGCATGAATGTTAGAGTTTTGATTATTTTCATTTTTTTTTTTTT
>NW_006921690.1:4405690-4408454 GCF_000298275.1 Orycteropus afer afer
GTGTCTTATGGGGACTGTTGTTGTCTCCCACTCAGTTAGACACAAATTACAGTTGAATAACCATCAAAAAACTTGTCAGTCTTGCAGGTCCTGAGTGTCCTTGGGGTTGCTGGAAAGCTTAAGAACAATAGTGTTCTTAAGCTTCAGGAATCTGCGAGAGTGCTGTCTCTTTAAATATCCAAAATAGTCAAGCTGCTTTTTAAACCTTCAAAATGGTGGCGCCCTCCAGACCTGCATAAGTCCACAGCTCAGCCCACCTTTCTCTTCACCTTCTCCATTTGTTACCCAGCAACCGTGCACAGTCCTCCATGCAGTCCCTGGCTAGCAGGGTGATTTTTAGGTTAATTCTTAGGTCCTACCACTACTCGGGAATCTCCAAGCTGTCTGTGCTGTCAGGATCACTCAGGATCACTGCCAGACCGCAGCTCCATCTGTAGTTGCTTCTCCTTTTTTTACGCAAATTCTTCTGCTAGTTGGGGTTTAGTCCACTTTTATATTCTTCCCTTCAAGGCTCAGGGGTCCAGGATTATCTTCTGTGTCTGTGTTAATTGTTTTCCTTTCCTTTGCTGAACAGGGTCTGTGCAGTCTTTCTGCCTAGTCTGCCATCTTGCTGGATCTCTATTTTCATTTTTTTGAGGGGATATTTTTCTTTGCTTTCTTTCTTTTTAACATTTTAATAGGCTGTATTTTTTAGAGGAGTTTTAGGATTACAGAGAAATTGTGCAGAATGAATTCCCATATGTCCTCTCTTATTACAGTGAAACCTGTGAGAAGCAGAACTCAGTGGGACTGTCTAGTATTTCCAAGTCTTCCAAGTTTTCTGCCTTTGGCAGTCTTCCCACTTCTCTATTGTTCCTCATTAGTGGAAAATATTTGTGTTTTCCTTCTCTGACAGGTTTCTATCTTATATAGGTTCCAGTTTTCAGAATTTTACTATATTAAGTAGTACATTTGTGAACAATTGATGAACCAGTATTGATTGAGATATGATTATTAACTAAAGCCCTGGTTTACACTAGAGTTACTCTTTGTGTTGTACAGTTCCATGAGTTTTGAAAAATGCTTAATGCCATTTGTCTACCATTACGGTACCTTACAGAATAGACTTACTGCCCTAAAAATGCCCTTTTCTCCATCAAGGGTATTTTATTTTATTAACTTCTTTGCGCCTCATTTATTCAATGATAAATGGAGGTAGTTATACCTACTTAATAGGGCAAGTTTTCCCATTTGAACCCAAATCTGATCTCCTTCTGAAGAAGAAGAGTAGATGACAGCACCCTGTATCTATTCACCCAGAGATGTGACTCCCGCCCCTCATGTTTGGTAAAGTAGAGGTCAGTGAAAAAGAGGAGACGTTCAGTGAAGTGGAATGACATGGTGGCTGCAACAATGGGTACAAGCATAGCATTGATTGTGAGGATGGCACAAGACCAGGCAGCATTTTGTTCTGTTGTATGTAGGTCACTGTGAGTCAGAACCCACTCGACAGCACCTACCAATAACATGTGAATTATTGTCACCTGTTATCTTTTTATTTTTAAAATTCTTTTAAATTGTGATTTTGGGGAAAATTCACTGAGCAATTTCATTTTCCACATACCAGTTCATATACATTTTGTTTCATGACATTGATTGCAATCTGCATAATGTAACAGCTCTCTTCCCACTTATTCTCTGTGGTTACCTTTTCCCTGTGTTCTTCTTTCCTATGTATTCTTATCCTCTTAGCTAGCTTCCTGTGCAAATGCTGCCCTTCTGGTCTCCCATGATTTATTGTTCCAAGGAGTGTACCTACCTGGTGTAAATGTTCACATTAAGCACCTATCTATTGTCTAGCTGGAAGCTGGGGGAGTGAGTTCAATTCCAGGCCTAAAGGGTGACTAGGGGCCATAGTCTTGGGGGCTTCACCTGTCTCTAACAGACCAGTAAAGCTGGTCTTTTTTATGATTTTGAGTTTTGTTCCACATTTTTCTACCACTATCCAGGATCTCCTACACTGATCCTTTTCTGAGCAGTTGGCAGTGGTAGCTGGGTACCATCTAGTTCTTCTGGTCTCAGGGTCATGTAGGCTGAGGTTTGTGTGGTCTACTAGTCCCTTGGACTAATTGTTTCCATGCATCTTTGGTTTTCTGCATTCTTCTTTGCTCTGGACAAAGGGAGATCTTAGATGGCCTCTTGCAAGCTTTTAAGATCCCAGTTGCTACTCATCAATGTAGGATGTAGAACAATGTTTTTGTGTAGTATGTTATGCCAATTGAGCTTGATGTCCCCTGTAACCATGGTCCAGAGCCTGCAGGCCTAACAACTTGCTCCCTCAGGGTGGAGCCTATGGCTAAGAGATTATTATAACTTTGCCTCCTGTCAGCTCTACTATATATATGGACATTCTTATAGCACACACAAATACACATGTAGAAATACCGTCAGCCAAACTTATATATGGTCATGGGTATATTCCCTTTTGCCTAGAAATACCTCATTATTCAGCCTGTCTACCTATCTATCCTCTCATAGATTAATGTTTGTTATTACTGATAATGCAATATTGTGTATGTAAAAGTGTTGTCTTTGTTGTCTATACCTCTTGTGTACCTTTTATCACCTGTTATCTTGATGGCTGTAGTTGCTTCTTCTTTTTTTTTTTTTTTTTTTTGTGATTTGGGTAAGAGCTTGTTGTTGTTGTTGTTAAGTGCCGTCGAGTCGTTTCCGACTCATAGCGACCCCATGCACAGCAGAACGAAACACTGCCCGATCCCGCACC
>NW_006921690.1:4411549-4412031 GCF_000298275.1 Orycteropus afer afer
ATTTTGTTCCATGACAGTGATTGCAATGCCCACAATGTAACAGCTCTTTTCCTACTTCTTCCATGTGATTACCCTTTCCCTTCCTGTGTCCTTCTTACCTATGCATTCCTGGCCTCCTTAGATCTCTAGCAATGCTGCTCTTCTGATCTCCAGTGGTTGTTTATTCTAAGAAGTGTATCTACCTGGTTGATGTTGTTTGGCTGGAAACAATGGGGGTGAGTTCATTCCAGGGAAGGCTTACTAGAGGCCGCAGTCTTAGGGGTTTCAACTGTCTCCATCAGACCGGTAACTCTAGTCTTTCTTATGATTTTGAATTTTGTTCCATATTTTTCTCTTGCTCTATCCAGGATTTCCAATTTTGATCCTTTTCCAAGTGGTTGGCAGTGGTAGCCGGGCACCATCCACAGTCGCTTCTTAACTGATCCTCCTGGTTCCACGTTTGTCCTTGGAGGATCTTTTCTCCATAAATCAGCTAGGATAAT
>NW_006921690.1:4413213-4415757 GCF_000298275.1 Orycteropus afer afer
AATCCTACTTCCGTAGTGATACTGCCTCGGAAACCCAAGGAGGGGTCGCTATGAGTCGGGGCCGACTCGACGGCACATAACAACAACAACAACAAAGCTTTCTCCAACAATACCCACCTTCTAACAGTTCTTAATCATACAAACTCCTTCCCGTCTCAAGGTCTCTGCATTTGCTGTTCCCTATGCTTAAAACACTTGCCTGCTAACCAGACGGCTGGCGGTTCAAACCCACCAGCCACTCCTCGGAAGGAAGGTTGGGCAATCCTACTTCCGTAGTGATACCGCCTCGGAAACCCAAGGAGGGGTCGCTATGAGTCAGGTTTGACTCGACGGCACATAACAACAACAACAACAACAACATGCTTAAAACACTGAGTGTCTGACTACTCTCATTCTTTAGTCTCTGTTTAAAAGGATTTTCTTCAGTGAGACCTTCTAGGAATGCCCAAGCTAAAGTAGATTTCCTGACCATCCTTTTATTCTCTATCACTGTGTCTTGTAAATTTCCTTCACAGTAATTAGCAAAGACTGTATTCACTTAGTTTATTTGTTTGTTTGCTTGTTTATTGCTCCTTTTCCTGCATAAACTCCAGGAGGGCCAGGACTATGTCTATTTTATTCACCTTTATCCTCAGCACCCAGCACAGTGCATGACATATAATAGATGTTCAGTAATTATTTGTTTAAAGGTAGAAAGAAAGAACAGAATAAATGTGTGGTAGTTAAGGTTGTGTGTCAACTTGGCTGGACCTAGTTGAGTGGCTGGACAGCTGGTGGTGGTTATTCCCCATGATGAGACTGGCAGTCAAGGCCAATGTGAGATCTACCACAAGCTGCTGAGTAGCTGCTTTAGGGATGTGGTCTGCTTCCCATATATAAGAAGCAGCTTTGCGAATGGTCTCTAGCTTATGGCATGCTTGAGCCCTGCATGTAGCTGAGTCGTTGTTCAGCAGCCTGCCATGCTCTGCAGATCTTGAGACTTGCAATGAACTTGAATCAATGACCTGCCATGTTTTTTGGTAACATTGTAACTGTGGCTTTTCATTTGTCAACCTTGGGTTTGTTAGCCTCAGCAGCCAGCAGCTAAGTGAAGAAAAGCCTCCAGCTTCAGTGGGCTGGGAGCAGGAGGCAGAGTTGAAGCCAAGGTAGAGGGGCGTTTACTCAGGTCCTAGAGCCTGGCACTTTGAACTCGGACTTAAACCCTCCAAACTGTAAGAGAATAAACTTCTGTTTGTTAAAGCCATTTGTGGTATCTTCTGTTAGAGTGGCACTGTTGTTGTTGTTGTTGTTATGTGCCGTCAAGTCAGCCCTGACTCATAGCGACCCCTCCTTGGGTTTCCGAGGCAGTATCACTACGGAAGTAGGATTGCCCAACCTTCCTTCCGAGGAGTGGCTGGTGGGTTTGAACCGCCAGCCTTCTGGTTAGCAGTCAAGTGCCTTAGCCACTATGCTACCAGAGCTCCCTAGGTAACCAGAATAAAATGTTTCTTTTATTTCCAACATCCTTCTCCACTTTTTTGCAATTCCATTACCCCTCATCTTACATCACCCTCTCCCTAGATTTTCTTTCATTTCCTGTTTTCATGGAACATGAAAGCATGGAAGAAAAGATCCATTTTTGCCTTTTTCTTTTTTTCTTTCCTCTTCTCACTTCTTGTAATATGTAAGAATCAATGTTGGGACTCAGTCTTCCAGCACACAAAGATTTTTTTTTTCCCCTGAAACCTTCTCAATAGAAGCTCAGCATTGAGAAGAAAACCAAAGACTCATGGAAACAATTAGCTCAAGGGACTATGGACCATGTGTGCCTCAGCCTACATGATTGTGAGGCCAGAAGAACTAGATGGTGCCCAGCTACCACTGTCAACCACTTGGAAAGGGATCAGCGTAGGAGATCTTGGATAAAGTAGGAGAAACATGTGGAACAAAACTCAAAATCTTTAAAAAGATCAGGCTCACTGGTCTGGTAGAAACTGGTGAAACCCCTGTGACTATAGCCCCTAGTCACCCTATGGGCCTAGAATTGAACTCACTCCAGTGGCTTCCAGCCAAACAATAAACAAGCATATAAAGTGAACATTTACACCAGGTAAGTACAACTCTTCAGAACAAAAAACTATGGGAGATCAGAAGGGCAGCATTTGCACAGGGAGATAGCTCAGAGGGCAAGAATACATAGGAAAGAAGGATACAGGGAAAGGTAACCACAGAGAGTAAGTGGGAAGAGAGCTGTTACATTATGGGGATTGCAATCAATATCATGAAACAAAATATGTATGAACTGTTGTATGGAAAATGAATTTCCTCTGTAAACTTTCACTCAAATCACAATTAAAAAAACAAAAAAAAGAAGAAGAAGAAGCCCAATATTGAGCTGTTTTGGTTTATTACGTTTTCATAGGTAAGACTTTCTCCTCAATGAAGTTGTAGGCTCTCTAAGAACAGAATTTCTTTCTAACTCAGAGAGTGGTTGGCTGAGTACTGGACAAATAAGGCATAATCAGTACACTTGCCTGCTAACCAGACGGCTGGCGGTTCAAACCC
>NW_006921690.1:4415857-4458631 GCF_000298275.1 Orycteropus afer afer
TCGGAAACTCAAGGAGGGGTCGCTATGAGTCGGGGCCAACTCGACGGCAAACAACAACAACAACAACAACAGTGGATTGATCAGAGGACCTTTTAATCCAGCAGGATTCAGCTATCCTATATTAAAAATGTCACAAATTCCAAATCAGTGGATTCTGAAATTGTTGCAACCATGCAGCATATAAAATTCAATTAACCAATCATCCTTTATGTAGAAATTCTATTAGAAGTAATCCCATCATCATAATAATGTATATTCTCAAAAATCCTGCAGAATAATTTCTTATAGGTGACTTCCTACTTAAAGGAAGAGCTTTGCATGGTAACATATCTCTGCACACATTTGTGCCTCATATCAATTCAACAGGATTAGAATAATATAAAAGGAACACACCTTCATCTTAATGTTAAGCCCTGCTCTTCCTGCTGATAAAAATTCTTTTGATGAAGACCGGAGACAGAAACATAGTTAAAGACCATTTCACCTGAAAGCTTTACATTCTTTTTTCTTTTTTAGTTCGGCATCATGCTTATCATTTACAGATATCCAAATGCCTGAGAAATAAACCCCAGAAGATGATGGAAACTTTTGATCCAAGAAATAACTCACACATTTGTTTTGCTTTGCTGTAATCTTTAGAACTGTGTATCATGCTGACAAGTCCTAGACTTTTTAAAAAACAGATTTTCCTTTGGGCTTTCCTCCCCTTTCATTGTAGTAATATTTTCTCCTATCTTCCATCTTCTAAAAATGTAGGTGTAACAGTCTAATCAGCCTTTACCAAGTTTTCTGCAAGAACATAGCAGAAAATGTGGAGATATAAATCAAGAATTGTTATTATTGTTTATGTAATAGTGATATATGGTTCCACTGGGCTTTGAGTTTTACATGGCCACTTTGAAAACACAGAATGCTGTTCAGGCACAAGTGATTTGTTTCTGAGCCCTGTGCTTGGATATTTCTAATAAATATTATTCTGCCTCTGATTTTATGATATCAACAAGATATCCATGCAATAAAATATTTTTGAATTCCTGATATTAAGGCTACATTGTCAGAGAGAGATAATGTCCCTGAACTACAAGAATGAAAAGTGGACAAAACAGCAGGCATAGAATGACTACATTTTTGTAAATCATCATCATAATGATGATAACTTTATACATGGGATACTGTCTGGAAGGATACACATCAACATATTAAGTCTTGTTATTGCTGGATAGAGAAATCATAGATGATTTTAATTTTCTTTTTTACTTAACTGTATTTTTTTTCTGTGAATGTATATTATTTTTTAAATAAAACATCACTTTCAAGTTGATATGATAAAATATGAAAATAGAATGAATAACATTGTTTAATGGAAAACAGGATATCTTCTGAGAAAGTGAAAATCCGATTTATCTTCTATTAAGTTTTAGTGCATATTATGCACATTTTCTTTTAGTTTTGATGAAAGCATTGACTGCCTTTTGTCTGCTTCCATCTCTGTATCTAAGCCAGGCCAGTATGCCCACATGCCATATAACAAGAGAGCAAGTATCAGGCCCTCCTATTCCCCAGTGGGAAAAATAGGTTACTCATGTGATTTTCAACCATTTTCTCTCTGATCCCATTTCTCCCTGGCTCCTGATTGCTGGTTTTGTCTCTTATCTAAAGTCTGTGATTCCGTAAGGACACCCTAAAGGCTTGGTCTGAACTCAACCTTCTGGATACCAAAGAGTGGTGACTTTCTTTAGCCCATGTAATATCTGCATTCCGTCCACCCCACCCTAACTCCTTTCCCCATTTCCTTATTTCATAGAAGACAAGATTGAAAGACACCTCTTTATCTCTTTATTATAATAACCCACCATCCTACCTCTTAGTGCCTTACCTTGCCATTTATTTTGGGAATAGAAATGGCAGAGAAGGCTGGACCAGAAGACACACTGTTGTAGTGTTTAAAACAGTGACCTCTAGTCAGACATCTTGGAGATACTAAGACATATGAACCAGAATGGTTAAATTCATTGTTTATGGCTGAAACCTGTTCTGACTGGTCGGTACCCATTGCTTATCAGTTGTTAAATACTTTTGTATCACCCACAGAGTAAAGTTTTGGTGTTGTAAGTTGACAATAATCACAAGTGATTTGAATTTGAGTGTAGACGTAGAACAAGCCACTTTTCTTTTCTAAGACTTGGTTTATATTTTGGGAAAATGGGGATGCTGATACTGCCTTCTACAGGTCAAAGTTACTTGATGATCACATTATTACAGTGAATGCAGAAGTTCTTTATAAACTGTGAGAGACTCTACATAGGAAAGCAATGATGATAAAAATGATCGATGATGATGATAACAATGTTGGTAGTGAAGGTTGAGGTGATGGTGATAATAAAGAGTGAAAAGAAGACAAACTTGGGAACACCAACAACTGTCCTTTTCTAGTTCAATATACTACGAACATTGCTCCCTGGCTCACAATTCACAGTAATAGTCAGACAGCAGTGTATAAACTGACAACACCAACCCTCTCTCATTTATGCCATTGTAGCTCCCAGGTTGTTTACTGGCCTAGTGCTGATAGGCACTTCCCTTTGTCTATGGGCATTTGTTCCATGATTTATTTCACATCCTGGCTGGGGAACTCTTCTATCTTGTAATTCCCAATGCCAGGGACAGCTCTTGATGTTCATTTAACGATCTGCTAAGACCTGGAGACAGCAAAATGGAAATGTGGAATTATCCCACGTGGTTCCTGCACCCCTACACAGCATAGTCTAAGCTGGATTCTCGTGGGCCTCCTTCTGATGCACGGTCTATGATCTCAAACTTACTTTGCAAGTGTCTTGGAGGAGCTGTTGGCTGTATCCAGGTAGAATTAGTAATTGGCTTCTTTCCTCCCTCCCTCCCTCTTTACCTTTCTCTCTCCTTTCTTGTGCTTGCCTCCTCTCCTTCATGAGAACTCTGGATCTGTTCTGAGTCATATAGGATGCTTTTGGTTGGCCTTGACAAAATCTCCCCACCTTACACTTAGAAAAAGTTTCAAAAGAGTGCTATGGGGTCTATTCCTATAAAGGAAACACAAGATTGAAGAATAATTGACTCCTACAATTCATTCAGAACTATGGCTAAATGGCAGAGAGCTTAAATCCTGTGGGCCCGAGGGAAAAATTAATCTAGAAAGGTTTCCTTTCACCTTTGTTAGTTGTGAAATAAAAACACGTCCTACAGAGGGGGACTTCTTTTCATGAGGGCTTGGCTGTTCTTTTAAACTAAACCAAAACAAACAAACAAACAAAAAAGACCAACTCAACAAAACCCAGTTGTTGTGTCGACTCAAGCTTATGGTGACCCCATCCCCATTAGGGTGTCCCAATGGAATCAAAGGACTTTAGATAAGAGACAAAACCAGCAATCAGGAGCCAGGTAGAAATGGGGGTCATTTGTCTGGCTAGAACTGTTCTTCATAGGGTTTTCAGTAGCTGATTTTTTGGAAGTAGATTTCCAAACCTTTTTTCTGAGGTACCTTTGGGTGGACTTGAACTTCCAACCATTCCATTAGCAGCAGGGCAGCCATTTGCACAACTCAGGGACTCCTGGCTGTCCCTTTACATACAGTGAATTGCCTCTGGGATCCTTTCCTTCCCCCTTTTCCATACTTTAGAGATCAGGTACTTAAAGTTATTGAGGATGTAAGATAGTGGGAGGAAGAGGCTGATATGATGAGCCAAGCCTGATATTCTCTTAAAGCCCTTTCACAAACAAGGAGAGAGTAGGGTCTCAGGGTGGGAGTGAGACATGACAGGGTCATTGGCATGAGTCTTACAGTCACAGAAGGTCTTAAATTTGACTTTAAATATTATCTTTAAATGAGATTGGCATATAGTGACAAAAATACACTGACAGAATTCTCCCATTAAAATGTCACAATTGCCATTTGACCTAGTTTTGGCTTTTGACTTGGTAAGACCAAGAGCATGAAGCAATCAGACTGATTGTCAGGGGCAGCTGGTTTGGGTTTTCATTTTTTGTAGGAATTACTCTACTTGGTTATTATATTTGACCATCTTGACAGTCCTGTGAATTTGGTACTGTTTTAAGCCCAATTTCACAGATGAAGAAACTAAGACCTTTCTCAAGGTCATATAGCTAGGAAGTAGTAGAGTTGGTGTATAAAACCAGGCTGTTCCAAAACAGCTTTCTTATCCTTCTATTTAATAAGAATACATCCTCTCATTTTATAACTAAGCCTGTATTTATTCATCAGTTGTGGGCACCTGAGATTATCTTGCTGTTGGCTTCATCCCTTCACCAACACCTTCTAAGGATGGTACTGTAGGAGCTGTTAGATGGGGCTTAGGTTTATGTCCAGGTTAAAATCCTCTAAAATTCCTTTCTGATTGAGTGTGAGGCATCTGATGCCTTGATTGCTCCCATTGACATCATGTTTAAATGACCTCCCTGAGCTCACGTCTTTGTCCCCGGTCACCTTTGCTTCCATCAGAAATAGCAGATTGCTAATGAACTGGTTCTCAGCTATTTCACTGAGCTGGGAGACTCTGGATCTGCACTCAGAGCAGGCTCTCCAGTTTTAAAAAGCTCTCAAGCTCTGTATTTTGACAGGTTGAGAAATCCAATCCATTTATTTCAAAAACCCATTAAGCCCAGCCAATGTGGGATATTTAGAAAGGCCAGAATTTTGCTTCTGGTCAGAAGGTCAGTGCTGTCATAATGCTAAAGGAAGTGAAACAAAACATATTTTACTGTAGGGCTGTAGTTCCCAAACATTCTTTAAAAATGTGATTTCAGTTAAAATAAGACAAAACAAAAACATGGCACATTGAATTGACGGAAATTTCCACCACTATAAACCCTCTTTATTCAGAGTACTTATTTGATTTTGTAATCCCAATTCTCAGACCAGTGACAAGCTTATAGTAAATGTTCGATACAGGTTTGATGAATGAGCCTCAAAATGATTCTTCTACTCTTTACTTTGCTATTTAACATTTTTTCTAGGTATTAGCTTCTCCTGCTCCCAATGGCTGTTAAATCAGTCACAAAAAAAGATCATTTGATTTTAGGGCTCTGAAGTTTTGGAGAGTGAGTTTCAGAACAAGTAAGTTCAACTCTTCTTGGCATTTTGGTTTATATTATTGATGATACTGATAACAAGGGCTTACAGTCAGATTCTCCAGAGATAACTCAATTGATCCTTTCAACATTGTGAAAGAGACATGGAACATGTTATTCTCATGCTAACCCTGGGAAAGATGTGTAGGTAAGACCATTACCTGAAAGAAAATAATCTACTTAAAAAAAAAAAAAGAAAAGAAAAAGAAAAAACACACAACTAAACCCACTGCCATCAAATTGTTTTTGACTCATAGCAACCCCCATTGGGTTTCTGAGGTGGTAAATCTTTATGGAAGCAGATTGCCCCATCTTCCTTCTGCAGAGTGGCTGGTAGGTTTGAGCCACCAGTCTTCTGGTTAGCAGTCAAATGCTTTAGGCACTGCACCACCAGAGTTCCTTGATCTACTCCTGTTGTTTGTTGTTCTTATGTGCCCTCAAGTCGGACCGACTCATAGCGACCCCTCCTTGGGTTTCCGAGGCAGTATCACTATGGGAGTAGATTGCCCATCTTCCTTCTGAGGAGTGGCTGGTAGGTTTGAACCGCCAGGCTTCTGGTTAGCAGTCAAGTGCCTTAGGCTCCCTTGATCTACTCTTGTTGTTGTTGTTGTTGTTTGCCGTCGAGTCAGCCGCGACTCATAGCGACCCCTGATCTACTCTTAGGTGATCCCAAATATGATGATGTTCTGAAGATGGTGCAAATATTCTTTTAATTTCCCACCAAGTCACTTTTAGACCCTATAATGTGCAGCTTGATAGGTGTCTATGTGTTCTTCTTTTGGGGTCTCCTGCCTCTCTTCTCTTGTCTCCCTCCAAACCCTTTGAACTTCTCTACCCCATCCCTCCCAACTCCATCCTGGAGAATCACAGGCAATCCTCAAGGTTCTGAGCATGGCTCTGCCTTTTCCCTGGTAGGATAATGGCAGGCTCTAATTGTACATCCCCACCACTCCTCTGTCAGTTTGTCACACTGTGGTTGCTTGAGTGCTGCTGTGAGGCTGGAGGCTATGCCACCAGTATTTCAAATACCAGCAGGGTCACTTGTGGTGGACAGGTTTCAGCAGAGATTCCAGACTGAGACAGACTCAGAAGAAGGAAGGGGCCATCCATTTCTCAAAGAAATAGCCAGTGAAAACCTTATGAATAGCAGTGAAACACTGTCCAATATATTACTGGAAAACTTTATGAATAGCACTGAAATGTTGTCTGATATAATGCTGGAAGATAAGTCCCTCTGGGTGGAAGGCACTCAAAATATGACTGGAGAAGAGCTGCCTTCTCAAAGTAGAGTCAACCCTAATGATGTGTGTGGAGTGAAGCTTTTATGACCTCCGTTTGCTGATGTGGCATGACTCAAAATGAGAAGAAACAGCTGCAAACATCAATTAATAATCAGAACATGGAATATACGAAGTATAAATCTAGGAAAATTGGAAGTCTTAAAAAATGAAATGGAACACACACACACAAAAAAATGGTTATCCAAGGCACTAGAGAGTTAAAATGGACTGGCTTTGGCCATTTTGAATCAGACAACCATATGATCTACTATGCTGGGAATGACAAATTGAAGAGGAATGGCGTGGGATTCTTCATCACAAAGAATGTTTCAAGATCTATTCTGAAATACAGTGATGTCCGTGATAGGATAATATCCATATGCCTACAAAGAAGACCAATTAATACTACTATCATTGAAATTTACGCACCAACCCCGAAGCCAAAGATGAGGAAATTGAAGATTTTTATCAACTTCTGCAGTCTGAAATTGACCAAACATGCAATCAAGATGTGTTAATTATCACAGGGGGATTGGAATGCAAAAGTTGGAAACAAAGAAGAATCACCGGTAATTGAAACATATGGTCTTGGTGATAAAAATGATGCTGGAGATCTCATGGTAGAATTTTGCAAGATCAAGGACGTATTCATTGCAAGTACCTCTTTTCAACAACACAAACAGTGGCTATACACGTGGACTTCACCAGCTCGACTACAGCTGTGGAAAGAGGTGATGGGGAAGCTCAGTATCTTCAGTCAAAACAAGGCCAAGAGCTGACTGTGGAACAAACCACCAACTGTTCATATGCAAGTTCAAGTTGAAGCTGAAGGCAATTAAAACATGTCCATGAGAGCCAATATATGACCTCGATTATATCCCTCTTGAATTTAGAGATCATCTAAACAATAGATATAATGCACTGAATACCAATGACCAAAAACTAGAGGAATTGTGTGAAGACATCAAGAATATCATCCATGAAGAAAGCAGAAGGTCATTAAAAAGACAGGAAAGGAAGAAAAGACCAAAATGGATGTCAGAAGAGACTCTGAAATTTGCTCTTAAATAGAGAATAGCTAAAGCAAATGGAAGAAATGACAAGGTAAAAGAGCTGAACAGAAGATTTCAAAGAGCATCTCAGGAAGACAAAGTCAATTATTATAATGAAATGTGCAAAGACTTGGAGTTAGAATACCAAAAGGGAAGAACATGCTCAGCATTTTTCAAGCTGAAAGAACTGAAAAAAAAAAAATTCAAGCCTCAAGTTGCAATATTGAAAGATGATATGGGCAAAATATTGAATGATGCAGGAAACATCAAAAGAAGATGGAAGGAATAAACAGAGTTAATGTACCAAAAAGAATTGGTTGATATTCATCCATTCCAGGAGGTGGCATATGATCAACAACCAATAATATTGAAAGAAGAAGTTTAAGCTGCACTGAAGGAATTGGTGAAAAACAAGGCTCCAGGAATTGATGAACTACCCATTGAGATGTTTCAACAAAGGGATGCATCTCAGGAGACACTCACACATTAATGCCAAGAAGTTTGGAAGACAGCTACCTGGCCAACTGACTGGAAGTAATCCATATTTGTACCCATTGCAAAGAAAGGTGATCCTACAGAATGTGGAAATTATCAAACAGTATCATTAATATCACATTTAAGTACAATCCTGCTGAAGGTAATTCAAAAATGGTTGCAGCAGTATATTGACAGAGAGCTTTCAGAAATGCAAGCTGGGTTCAGAAGAGGATGTGGAATGACGGGTGGATGTCATTGCTGATGCCAGATGGATTTTAGCTGAAAGCAAGGGATACCAGAAAGATGTTTACTTGTGCTTTATTGACTATGCAAAAGCATTTGATTGTGTGGATCATAACTAATTATGGATAACATTGAGAAGAATGGGAATTCCAGAACACTTTATTGTGCTCATGAAGAATTTGTACATAGACCAGGAGGCTGTTGTTTGAACAGAACAAGGGGATACTGCATGTAAAATTAGGAAGGGAGTGCATCAGGGCTGTATCATTTCACCATACCTATTCAATATGTATGCTGAGCATATAATCTGAGAAGCTGGACTATAGAAGAAGAACGTGGCATCAGAATTGGAGGAAGACTCATTACAACCTGTGATATGCAAATGACACAACCTTGCTTGCTGAAAGTGAAGATGACTTGAAGCACTTATTGACGAAGATTAAAGACTACTGTCTGCAGTATGGGTTATGCCTTAACATAAAGAGAATGAAAATCATCACAACTGGATCAATAAGCAGCATTACAATAAATAGAGAAAAAGTTGAAGTTGTCAAAGATTTTATATTACTTGGTTCCACAATCAACACCCATGGAAGCAGCAGTTAAGATATCAGATGATATTGCATTGGGCAAATCTATTGCAAAGGACCTCTGTAAACTGTTGAAGAGCAAAGATGTCTCTTTTAACACTAGGGTGTGATTAATTCAATCCAAGGTGTTTTTAACTGCCTCATATGCATGTGAAAGCTGGACAGTGAATAAGGAAGACTGATGAAGAATTGATGCTTGTGAAATGTGATGTTGGGGAAGAATACTGAAAGTACCATCAGCTGCCAGAAGAACAAACAAATGTGTGTGGAAGAAGTGCAGCCCTACTGCTCCCTGGAAGTGAGAATGGTCAGACTTCTTCCCACCTACTTTGGTCTTGTTGTCAGAAGGGACCATTCCCTGGAGAAGGATATCATGCTGGTAAAGTGGAGGGTCAATGAAAAGGGTGAAGGTCCTCAACAAGATGTCTTGACACAGTTGCTGCAATAATGGGCTCAGGTATAGCAACGATTGTGAGGCTGGCACAGGACCAGACAGTGTTTCGTTCTGTCATACAAAGGGTCGCTATGAGTTGGAGCCAACTTGACGGCACCTAACAACAACAATTGTACATCCAAAGATTCATTTTTTTGGTCAGAGGTAGCAAATTTATGACAAGATCTGGCCTATAAATTCTTCATCTTCTTTTTTCTTTTTGAAATAATATTTTATTGTGTGTGGGTTTTTTTTTTGGGGGGGGGGTGTATGGGTGAAAGTTTACAGAGCAAATTAGATTCCCATTTGACAATTTCTACACCAATTGTTTGGTGATATTTTTCACATTTTCACATGTGTCAACATTCTGTTTAATTGTATCCTGGTGGTTCTGTTTCCAGTACTCTAGTTTCCTTGCCCACTTATCTTCTGTGGTGGTTAAGTTTGTGTGTCAACTTGGGTGGGGTTTGGTTGAGTGGTTGGGCAACTGAATGTAGTTATTCCCTATGATGAGATTAGTAATTAACTCCATGGTGGAATCTATTGGAGCAGCTGAGTAGCTGCTTTGGGTATGTGGTCTGCTTCCTGTATATAAGAAACAGATTTGGAATGGTCTCTAGCTTATGGCACGCTTGAACCCTGCATGTAGCCATGTCGTTGTTCAGCAGCCTGCCATGCTCTACCAACCTTGGGATTTACAATGGACTTGAATTACTGGCCTGCTGTGTGGTTTGGTAACATTGGGACTGTGCCATTTTATTTGTTGAACTTGGGCTTGTTAGCCTCAGCAGTCAGTAGCTGCTTGAGTGAAAAGATGCCTCTGGCTTCAGTGGGCAAGAGGCAGAGCTGAAGCCCAAAGTCAAGGGGCTTTCATCCAGCCCCTGGATCCTGGCACTTTGAACTTGGACTTCTAGCCTCCCGAACTGTAAGAGAATAAACTCCCATTTGTTCAAAGCATCCCATTTGTGGTATATTCTTGTCAGAGCGGCACTAGCTTTAGAGTAATTGCTGACCTTTTGGTCCTATATAGATGGTTTTTTAATGGAGCACCATACTCATGGCTAATACTCTTTATTTTGTGCACCAATTTTACTAAAATGTGACCTCAGGGGATAGCTTTGGTTCAAAGTGTAAAGGGTATCTCAGGAAAAAAGTCTCAGAGATCTCCTCCTTTGGTCTCAATTGGTCCAGTAAATCTGGACTTTTTAAGAATTTGAGTCTGTTCTGCATTTTTCTACCATTTATTAGTGTCCATCTGTTGTGGCCCTGATCAAAATGGTTGGCAGTGGTGATTGTGTACCATCTAGCTCTTCTGGTCTCAGAGTAGATGAAGCCATGTCTTATGTAAACTATTAGCCCTGTAGACTAGTTTTTTCTTGAGACTTCTGTTTTCTTCTGGCCTGTAAATTCTTGGAGTAGGCCCAAAACCAGTTGCCATCAAAGTGATTCCAACTCATAACTACCCCATGTAGAGTATAGTTTTGGAGTTGTTGTTGTTGTTGTTGTTATATGCCGTCGAGTCAAACCTGACTCATAGCGACCCCTCCTTAGGTTTCCAAGGCAGTATCACTACAGAAGTAGATTGCCCCATCCTTAGAACTATGAAAACATTGAAAACACTGAGTTGAGTTTTCAGCGGCTGATTTTTCAGAAGTAGATTACCAGGTCTTTCTTCTAAGGCACCTCTGGGTGGACTTGCAACCATTCAGTAAACAGGCAAACACGTTAACCATTTGCACCACCCAGGGAATCCAGACTCAATAAATAGAGCTCCTCTTTCTACCCCAGTTGTAGGGCAATCGAGAAGATCAAGCTAATGGAGATAATGTATTAACTTGATGATAAAAGGGATATTGGAGAATATGGCTTTTATCTGTAGGCAACTAGAGTTCCTAATGTAGAACCCCAGAATATCCCCATGTGGAGTGCTAAACTGAGGGAGGGTGTAGAGAGGCTTTAGTAGAGTCAAAGATGGCCCCTGGAGGATCAGGGCAGAATTTATCCCCCTGAGTGGTATAGTGGGTAAGACATTTGGCTGCTAACCAGAAGGTCTGCCATTCAAACCCACCAGCTGTTCTATAGGAAGAAGATGAGGCAATCTATGTCCATAAAGACTGACAGCCTTGGAAACCCAATGAGGGTTTGTATGAGTCAGAATCTACTCAGTGGCAGTGGGTTTGGTTTTTTTTGTTTGGTGGACAAATAGCTCCCAAGCAAATGGGAAGAAGCCGGTGCTGGGTACAGATCTCCAGTTTCTCTTTCCAAATGCCCCAATCAGGTAAGTTACTTTTTCCCCATCAGGAGAGGAATGAATGAAGAGAGGCCAAGAGCTTTTACTCTTACATGATGTGTCTTTCCATTAATCAACAAGGGCAGTAAGTATTCCCCCTTAACACAGCATATTTTATTGACTCACGCTGTTCTCATAAAGTTGACTTAGGAGCTAATGTTTAAAATATGTTTGCATAAAATTCAGAAGTTTTGGCTTTTCTTCAAAAGTGGAATAATCTGTCAGCACTGAGCCTGTGTTCCTCCTTATGGCAACAACAACTTGGAGCTGGGTGGTGCCTGTCCCTTGAGGCAGGTCTTTGTGCTCTAGCTCCCCAAGGACTCCCTTCCCCTAGCCCAGTCCCTGTCGGGTATGTATCGCTTCCTTTGAATTTTCTCATTTATGCGCCTGATCTTTCCAGGTTTTGGTTTGTTACCCCTGTTTTACCTGCACAAGTCTTTCTTAAGATTAGAGTGGTGTATCTACCCAAACCCCAAAACCAAACCCACTGCCATTGAGTCGATCTCAACTCATAGCAACCCCCATTGGGTTTCCAAGGATGTAAATCTTTACAGAAATAGATTGCCTCATCTTCCTCCTGCAGAGCGGCTGGTGGGTTTGAACTGCTGACCTTCTGGTTAGTAGCCAAATGTCTTATCCACCATGCCACCAAAACCAAAAAGCAAGCCCACTGTTCCTGAGTTGATTCCAATTCATAGTGACTCCTATTGGGTTTCTGAGGTGGTAAATCTTTACGGAAGTAGATTATCCAATCTTGCTTCCACAGAATGGCTGGTGGGTTTAAACCACCAATTTTCTGGTTAGCAGTCAGATGCCTTCGGCCCTGTGTTATCAGAGAGCCTTACCAGAGCTCCTTAAATCCATCTTTTGCTAATACTGCTCACCTCGTCTGATCATTGTCTCATTTTGATGTGTTATTAGCTTAACAGGAGTCCCTGGATGGTAGAAATGGTTAACACACTCAGATGTTATCCCAAAGGTTGGAGATTCAAGTCTACCCAGAGGCACCTTGGAAGAAAGGCCCAGTGATTAAAAAAAAAAAAAAAAAAAAAAAAATCAGCCATTTAAAACCCTATAGGAAGTACAATTGTACTCTGACACACATTGGGCCACCATGAGTCAGAGCTGACTGAGTGGCAACTTTTTTTTTTTAAATCAGCTTAACAAAGTCTCAGTGTTTAATTCTGCCTTGCGAAAGACCTCTTCTATACTAGAGGCACTGGAAAAGACAAAGGAAGTGAAGGAGAAAGAAAATCCTGTCCTACTAAGCCTGTGAAACAGAGCTCTGGTAGCACAGTGCCTAAGGTACTTGACTGCTAACCAGAAGGCTAGCGGTTCAAACCCACCAGCCACTTCTCAGAAGGAAGATGGGGCAATCTACTTCCATAGTGATACTGCCTCGGAAATCCAAGGAGGGGTCGCTATGAGTTGGGTCTGACTCGACGGCACATAACAACAACAACAACACTAAACCTATGAAACAGAAGCAGAAATTGAGGCTTTGGATAGAATATACATATGGGAGCTCTGGTGGTATAGTGCCTAAGGCATATGACTGCTAACCTGAAGGCTGGTGATTCAAACCCACCAGCCACTTCTAAGAAGGAAGATTGGGCAATCTACTTCCATAGAGATACCACCTCTGAAACCCAAGAAGGGGTTTCTATGAGTCAAATTGACTCAACGACAGTGAGTTTGGTGTTTTTGGTTTTATATATATAAACCAAACCAAACCAAACCCACTGCCATCAAGTTGGATCTGACTCATAGCAACCCCTCCTTGGGTTTCCGAGGCAGTATCACTACAGAAGTAGATTGCCCAACCTTCCTTCCCAGGAGTGGCTGGTGGGTTTGAACCATCAGCCTTCTGTTTAGCAGTCAATTGCCTTAGGCACTATGCCACCAGAGCTCCCTGAATACACACACACACACACACACATCCTCGGGATATATTGTAGAAAGAAGACGCCCATTCAGTGTTTTGAAACCCTCTCTACTGCACCATAGCTGCAGTCATTTCTGCTTTACTGGGCAACACTGATCCAGATGAGCAGCAGATTGTACATCTGAGTGCTTCCCTGGGGTGACCATACAGGCAGAAGTTCCATTCTGACTGCACTCAAAGCCACTTTTTCAGGGCCAGTGATGGGTGAAGAGAAGCAGTGAAAAGAAGCAGAGGTGGTCAGGAGTCTATCTTTACAGGCGGCCTGTCAGTACTCTTTCATTTCTTCCAGAGGTGCAAAGGAGTTAACTCAGGGAAGGAGCAGAGCCATATTGTCCCCTCTTATCCTACCCACCAATCTATAGGATATAACTATATTTTCCTCAAAGACTTGAGGAAAGTATAGCAGAGAGAAAGATGATGTCTGTGAGGGATGAATGGCTAGACTAGTGGATGGATAGACCAATGAATTGATCATCTCCCTCTGGGATTTTTGCAAGGCTCTTCCATGTGTTTTCATCAAACATTTTGTTTTATCTTTAGACTCTTTTAACACCTAAGATTCCAATATCAAGACTGAAAAACCAGAGATACCCTTTCTATAATGAGAAGAAACTGGACTGGGCAGAGTCACAGTTCTGTCATTAAATTCCCTGAGCTTCAGTTTCCTTAAGTGCCAAATGGAGATAGTAGTAGTACCTTTCTCAACGATGTTTGCTATAATATTTTAATGAAACATTTTTGGAAAATACTAACAACTCAGTCCCTGACAGATATTAAGCACTTGGGAAATGACAGCTCTTATTCAATTGGGAGCTCTGGTAGCATAGTGCTAAGGCACTTGACTGCTAACCATAAGGCTGGAGGTTCAAACCCATCAGCCACTCCTTGAAAGGAAGAGGGGGCAATCTACTTCCATAATGATACTGCCTCGGAAACCCAAGGAGGGGTCTCTATGAGTCGGGTCCAACTTGACAGCACACAACAACAACAATTCAATTGGGAGAATTCTGTTTTGTATCAAGCACTTCCTACATGCTTAGCTCTGTGGGAATTGGGGGTGTGTTTGTAGGTACTAACAGCATTTGTGTAGGGGCTAGGCATCTGCAGAGTTGGTTATGAGGTAAAGTACCAGGACATGCACTCCCGTAAGCATAGCTGAGTATGCTGATGCACAGTCTGGTGGGAGGTGAGAAGGAAAGAGCCTTCCTCTGGCTGGAGCTGTTGAGAAGGGGACTGAGTAAATGGAAAGGGGGAAGGAAAGGGTTATGGGAGAGTTTCAGGTAAGGAAAGCCACCCCTCAAAGAGAACTAAAGCAGGCAGGACCGTGCTGCTTGCTGAAGTCAGTAAAGAAGGAGATGGCTAGGGCTGTAGCTGCTGGTCAGTTTTCTTTTCTTTTTTTGCAACTGTTGTTGTTTTTGTTGTAAGTTGCTGTTGAGTGAATTCTGACTCAAGGTGATCCATATGTGTAGTGTAGAACTGATCCAAAGGATTTGCAAGGCTGTGATGTTTCTGAAGCAGATATCCAGGCCTATCTATCAAGGTGCCTTTGGGTGAGTTCAAACCAACCTTTTGCCTGATAGTTCAGCATTTAACAGTTTGCACCACCCTTGCAAATATTCCAAACAAAACAAACCAAAAACTGACGCCCACTGCTGTCAAGTTGATTCCAACTCGTGACCCTGTAGGACAGCGTAGAACTGCTTCATAGGGTTTTCAAGGTTGTAGATTCTTACAGGAGCTGACTGCCACATCTTTCTCTCACAGAGCATCTGGTGGATTCAAACCACTGACGATTGGGTTAATAGCCAAGTGCTTAACACTGAACCACTAGCGCTCCTTTTTGCAAATATTAAAACCAAAAAAAATCCAAACTCACTGCTGTGGAGTTGATCCCGACTCATAGCGACCCACCCTTGGGTTTCCGAGGCAGTATCTCTACAGAGGTAGATTGCCCAGTCTACTATTCGAGGAGTGGCTGGTGGGTTTGAACCGCCAACCTTCTAGTGAGCAGACAGTTGCCTTAGGCACTATGCAAACATTACTACTACTTATTTCCAAAAATTATCATCACTCTAAGAGAAATTCTGTACCCATTAAGGAAGAACTTCTATGCATTTGCCTATTCTAGATATTTTGTATAAGTAAGATCATACAGTATTTGGTGTGTCTTGTTCACTGCTCTACCAGTGCCTAGAAGAGTGTCTGTCACAGAAAAAACCCATTGCCATAGGGTCGATTCCAACTTATGGTAACCCCATGGGTTACAGAGTAGAACTGAGCTTCATAGAGTTTGTGGATTTGTGTGTGTTTAACATTTTATTGTGTATTAGGTGAAAATTTACACAGCAAATTAGATTCCCATTCAATAATTCATACACAAATTGTTCTGTGACATTTGTTGCAATCCCTGTCATGAGTCAGCACCCTCATCATTTCCACTTTGCCTGCCCCATTTCCATCCATCCATTTTCCCTGGTCTTCCTTGCCTTCTCATCTTTGCTTTTGTTTAAATGTTGACCATTTGGGCTCATATAGTTGCTTGTTTAAAGGAGCACATTCTCATGATTGTTATTGTTTATTTTATAGGCAAATTTATTGTTTGTGTCTTCAGTTCCAGGTTAAAGGGATATCTTGGGGCCAGTGGCATTTTTAGGGTTGGTGTCACCCAGGCTGGTAACTTATGGTGTCACCCTCCCCTCCCCATGGATCTCCTCCTGTAAAAAATCCTTAGTAATGTTTAGTATCAAGTTTAGTCATAGAATAATATGTGATAAATATAGTAGTAAATTTCTTAAATGTAATATTTCTTGGATTACCTGAATAGTAACAACAATATTGCTTTATAAAACCTCTCTACAGTGAATTATTAGTTCCAACATTATTAGCAACTGAGCAGAAGCCTATTTTGAGTTTTCTCGTTTTCCTTTAATAACTACTTTATTCTCAGCAAAGAAGAATGAAGAAAACCAAAGATTCATGGAAACAATTAGTCCTAGTGACTGGTACACCATGCGATCCACAGCCTATAAAACTATGAGACCAGAAGAACTAGATGGTGCCCAGCTACCACTGTCAACCACTTGGAGTGGTATCTATGTAGGAGATCCTGATAGAGAGGGAGAACAATGTGGAACAAAACTCAAAATCATTTGGAAAAAAAAAGGGGGGGACCAGGTTCCCTGGTAGAACCACTAAGACTATGGCTCCTAGCTGCCCTTCAGGTCTGGAATTGAACCCACACCTATGGCTTCCAGACAAACAAAAGACAGGTATATGAGTTGAACATTTACCTGAGCTGGATATACTCCTTGGAGAAAACAATCATGGGAGAAAGAAGGGCTGTTTATGCACAGGGAGACAGCTCAGGGGATAGGAATGCATGGAGGGATGGATACAGGAAAGAGGTAACTATGGGGAGAAGTGGGAGGGGAACTGTTGCATTGGGGTAAATTTTAGTCAATGTCATGAGACAAAGTGTGTGTGAACTGCTGTATGGAAAGTGAATTTGCGCTGTAAATTTACACCCAAATCACAATTAAAAAAAAACCTACTTTATTCTCAAAAAAGTTATTGATATAAGCTCACAAATACTAATTACCACAATACTGTAACTAAAACACAAGAAAACCTGACACAGTCAGCAACTATGAAAATACCAGTAGCAACAAAAACAAAAACACATGATTGTAGCACTTGCAGACAAAGCCATGTGATTTGAAGCATCATTGTAATTGAATATTGATGACAGCTTTGGCCAAGTGCATTAGAAGCTTCAAAAAGTAAATTAGCAAAGAGTTTTAGCCTTGTAAGTATATTAACATGTAAGCTGAACTTACAAAAAATGTTTCTGTTATAGCTAACTACAATTTTTATTAAAAATAATAAATTCTGCTGAAACACCGCACAAAAATTTTACAGACTATCATTCTGGTGTCACCTTCTTTGACAATGTCATGTGTCAGATCCAAACCCCCTGCACCATCCTAGTGATGCCATTGCTTAAGGTGATAGTCTTGGGGGTCCCTCTAGTCTGTATCAGTCCAGTAACTCTGTTTTTTTTTTCAATGAATTTGAGTTTTGTTCTTGATTTTTCTCCCATTCTAACCAGGACTTCCTATTACATTCCTAGCCAGAACAGCTGGTAGTGATATGTGGACCATTTGTCTCGTCGGCTAATTTATTTCTTGAGTCTTTGGTTTCCTTCACTCTCCTTTGCTCCAGACAAGAAGAAAAAAGAAAAAAGCTGAATCTTAGATGGCTGCTCATAAGCTTTTAAGACTCTAGATGCTACTCACCAAAGTGGAATGTAGAACATTATCTTTATGGACTAGTTGTCCCATAAGACTATAGTCCCAAGCCTTCAAACTTAGTATATCAATCCCATGAGGTGTTTGAGTGTATCCGTAATTGTGCCTCATATGTGCTTTATTATATATATGAATATTTATGCAACACCTATAAACATGAATATACCCACTCCCACTGCTATTGAGTCAATTTCAACTGATAGCAACCCTATAGGTAGAATAGAACTGCCCCATTGAGTTTCCAAGGTTGTAAATCTTTATATAAACAGAATGCCTCATTTTCTTCCATGGAGCAGCCAGTGAGTTTGAACCACCAAATTTTGGTTAGCAGCCAAATGCCTTAATCCTGTGCCATCAGAACTCCTTAAACATGTATATACATGTGTCCTCTAATAAACCTATGTATGCACTCACATGTACTTTTACACTTTCCCAGACTCATATAGCATATATGTTTACCTAACTTCTAATGTATTTTTTTTTTTGCTTGTTATTGTTGTTGTTGCAAAACTGTATTTATTATAGTATTTACTATGGTTTTCCTTCATTCTTATAAACCTCAGAGTCAAGAAATCAAATGATGTATTACATTGGGCAAATCTGCTGCAAAAGATCGCTCTAAAGTGTTAAACTGAAAAGATATCACTTTGAAGACTGAGGTGTGCCTGACCCAAGCCATGGTATTTTCAGTAGCCTCACATGCATGGGAAAGCTGGACCATGAGGAAAGAAGACTGAAGAAGAATTGATGCCTTTGAATTATGGTGTTGGCGAAAAATATTAAATATGCCATGGACTGTCTTGGAAGAAGTAGAGCCAGAATTCTCCTTAGAGGTGAGGATGGTGAGATTTTGTCTCACGTGCTTTGGACATGTCACCTGAAGGAACGAAACCCTGAAGAAAGAAATCATGCTCCGCAAAGTAGAGGGTCAGTGGGAAACAGAAAGACCTTCAATGAGATACATTGACACAGTGGTTGCAACAACGAGCTGAAACAACAATGCTTTGTGAGGATTGGCATGGGATCAAGCAGTTTTGTTCTGAGTTGCAATGAGTTGGAACTGGCTTGATGGCACCTAAAGACAATAACGACAGGACTTCCTGCAAGATGGCAGAATAGGCAAACAAGCTAGGCAGACCCTCTACAACAAGGAAACAAGAAACCAGTTGAAACAGATACAGAAGATAATCCTGCGACCCTGAGCTTTGAAGTGAAGGATGAAAAAGTGGTTTAAATACTGACTGGTAGAAGAATCTGATTGAAAACAGTGAATAAGAAAACAATGGAGCTGTGGACTGTTGGCTGGCTTGACAGTGTGGCCATTTTGAGTATTTGCAAGTATTTGGCATGAGATTGACAGCAATTCACCACAATGCAACAGTTCTCTTCCTACCTCCTCCCCATAGTTACCTCTTCCCTGTGTCCTTCTTTTCTGTGCACTCCTGCCCCATGATCTATCTCATTGTGCAAGTACTGCCATTCTGTTCTCCCATGATTGATTGTTGTAAGGAGTGTATCTACCTGGTGTAAATGTCCACCCTATATGCATGTCTATTGTTTGGCTGGAAACCAAAGGAGTGAGTTAAATTCCAGGCCTGAAGGGTAAATATGGTCCATAGTTACCCTATGGTTGTCCTTCATTCTTACAAACTTCAGAGTCAAGAAATCACCAGGCTCTATGAGACCACTAAATATTTAGGCTGTTGGTCCCATCAGAGTAGCTGACAGTCCGCAGCACTGACCATCTCTGTACTCACTGTTTTGGTTCAGGTTTTTCCACTAGTTGGTGCATAATCGACTTCTGCATAGTTCCTTTCAAAGCTCAGGGCTCCAGGATTATCTTCTGTATCTCTGCCAATTGGTTTTTCTTTTCTTTGTTGAAGAGGGTCTGTGTCACTTGTCAGCCTATTCCTCCATTTTACTGGAAGTCCAATTTTTGTTTTGTTTTGATACAGCAGTGTGTATATGGTGAACATGCTCCACTGATCACTGTCTGGTGACATGGGAGTGTTCACCACCTCCCACCAGGTGGGCAAGGCATTGGCAGGGCCAGATGGGGCAGGTGTGCACCACCACTGGCCATTAATCCAGTCACATGGGAGCTCATATTTATGCTCACTGTTCCTGGCTCCCTCCCTGCTCTGTGGTTACCAGGATCGCTGGAGCACTAGCTCTACTTCCTGTATTTCCTTAGATTTCCTCCTTAGATGGTATTCATGTCTTTCTCACCTTGGGGTAGTAGGGGAGGGAGATGAGTAACAGGTGGGATGAGCACATGCCACTGCCTATCATTTGTTCAGCAGCGTAAGAGTGTGCAATGCTGCTCACTGGGTGGGCAGGGTGGTGGAGCATGTGGCAGGTCAGACAGGCACTTGCTGCCACCAGTCATCTGTCTAGCGACACAAGAGAATGTGTTGCCACTTGTTGGATGGGTGTGATGATGGGTGTGGCAAGCATGGTGAGTATATGCTGCTGCTCACTGGGTGGAGGTGTGGCAAGTGGAGGGGTGATGGGCAGAGTGGACATGTACCACTACCAGTTGTTGGTCTGACAGCACAGAAACACATACTGCTACTCATCGGGTGTGTGGGGTGGCTGTAGGGGTGACAGGCAGGATGGATGTGCATTACTAGTCATAGACTTGCCTGGACAAGGGGAGAGGGTCTTGTACCATGATCCCTGGGCAGGTAGGGAGATAGGAGTGAGAGATAGATGATCATGCCTCTGGTCACTGGGAGGGCAGGGGTTGAGCAGTAGTGTGTTCATCTAGTCATTAGGCATGGATGCCAGAGCACTCCTTTTAGGCCGCAGCTAGCAATTTGGACCTGGCCAAATATGAGGAGGGAGGAGCTGCCCAGAGTCTGGTCTGGTGGGGGACATCTTGCTGACACCTTATGGATCTACTATTCTGTGTGTGCAGCCTATCCTAGTGGTCAAGGACCACTGCTGGTGAGTGATCCTGTCTCTGTTCCTGGCTCCCTCCCTGCTCTGTGGTTACCAGGATCCCTGGAGCACTAGCTCTACCTCCTATATTTCCTTAAATTTCCTCCTTAGATGGTGTTCATGTCCTTCTCACCTTGCTTCACAAGTTATCTACACAGCTTTTCTGTGTCCTATGGGGAATTCTGTGAACTTGTCTTCCAATATTCCTTATCCAGTGCTGCTACTGGCTTTGTCTCAATATTGGTACACTGTGCCAGAGTGACTGGCAGGGACCTCCAATCCACAACTCTCCTCATTTGCTATTTTCATTCAGTTTCTCCTTCCAATCAATGTTCAATCTAATTCTTCATCCTTCCATTTGATACTCAGGGTTCCAGGATTATCATCTGTGTGTTTCATTAGCTTCTTGAGTATTTGTTGTAGGGGGATGGCAGGGTATGTCTGACTTAGCTGCCATCTTGGGCTGTCTCCTTGCTGTCTATGGTTTTCTTGGCTGTAATCTTTATGGAAGCAGATCACCAGGACTTTCTTCTGTGGCAATACTAGCTGAGTTCGAACTGCCAACCTTTTAATTATTAGTTGAGTGCAAACTGTACCAACTTGGAACTTTTTTTTTTTTTTTTCTTTTTTGGTTTGGGATCTTATACTAGTTGGTGTCTCATTTACTGGTCTACCAGTGCCATGAATGGTGCCTGACACAAGGAGGTGCTCAATAAATAGTTATTGGCCACATTTAACTGAATCCTCCTTACCCCTAACACTTTTACAACAAAAGCCAAATGAGTTTCATTCATGGGAAAAAATATTTATGATTCCCCACAGATTTCTAAACTACAAGTGTTCTGAATTATGTTATGGTAACTTAGCTCCTGCTAACTTTAAGAATTATGAATACTGAGTCAGAATATGACCAAAAAAAGAGCCAAATTAACGAGTTAGGCCTTTGTCCACTGTAACACCAATCAAGGAAACATACATCAAGCTCACAGGTGCCTGGAATGGGCTGGGGAAAGACCAGAACAGGGGCAATTGGCATTTAAGAAGAAACTGGTGGGTGTCAAGTGTGACTGTTAGGGCAGTAAAGCCAAGGGGAGCAAGAAGGCCTTTGTTGGACTTGGCAGGCAGTGGTGGTTTATTAATGAGATCATTCGTGCCTGGCTGTCCATGGAGATGTCAGGGGAAGGTGCTGGCAGATCCTGATGCTCCATGGTGATTTGCAAACTGCTGCTGCTGCGTAGGAGCCAGTCAGCCATTAATGCACTTCCTCCACATGGCAGTATTTGTGAAATGAGCAACTGAAGGAGTTGAGTCTTGACCAAAGTCCTCCATGTTCTGCCCACCCTACTCCATATCTGACCTTAACTCCTAACACTTTTCCCTTCACTCTGGCCGCTGCACTGTCCTCCTTACCTTTCCTCTAAACTACCAAGCCCACACTTATCTCAGGGTCTTTGCCCTGGTGTTCCTTTTGACCAGAACTGTCTTTCCTCATACCTTTCCAGGGCTGGCTCCATGACTTAATTCATGTTTCTGCTTCAGCATCCACCCTGCAGCCACTCTCAAGTTCCCTATTCTCTCATTTTTCTTCAAATCAGTTTATTATTATTTATTTGCTTACTTGTTGTCTCTAATCCATCCTCTTTCTACTTCCCCCTCACCAGTTTAGCATAAATTCCTGGAAGGTGGTTATCACCTTTGTCTTGCTTAGTTTTGTATTTCCCTTAGAATCATGCCTAACTTAGAAAAGTAATGACAGTAAGTGTCAGTTGAATTTGTTGAGTGAATGAATAAATGAGATAAGGTTCATGTTCAGGATAGGCTGGGTTATGGAGGACACTAAGTACCAGAGGTAGGTACAAATGGACAGGGGTGTTCAGGTGGGAGAGAAGATGACTGTGAGTATTGAGGTAGGAAAGTCTTGAGATGAGCAGGAACATTCTAAGAACTTTATAGAACCCAGGCACATCAACATCCCATACTACATATATTTTTTCCTGAAGAAAAAGCTGACAAGATTTTGATAGTTTTCTCTTTTGCTATTATTTGGTTACAAATACATTTCACAATAGGCTATAATGATTCGATAGTCACCATGCACACTCAGAAATTCTTGCAATGTGATTTAAAAAAAAAAAAAAAAAACTAACCTAAAAATTATTTTGAATTGAAATAAAATTTTTATAGATACAAAGTTTAACATATTAATTTTTAAGGCATTTTACTGAACGTTTATTAATTTGAATTCTTTTTACAATTTGGTGTTGATTAAAAAGTAGTTTTTAGGCCTCAGAACCCTGGTGGTGTAATGGTTAGGTGCTCAGCTGCTAACCAAGAGATTGGTGGTTCAAACACACCCAGAGGCTCTAGGGGAAAAAGACCTGATAATTTGCTCCTGTAAAGATTACAGCCTAGAAAACACTATGAGGCAGTTCTACTTTGTCGTATGGGGTTGCTATGAGTTGAAATAGACTTGATGGCCCCTAACAGGAATGAACATTATCCTGAAATCCCGTATCCCTCTCCCAAAAGCCTGTAAGCCCTGTGCCTTGTACCTAAAGCCACTGATGATTAAAGGCCCTGGAAAGTTGAGTTTTAGGGAAATACTGGCTGTTTGTGGTCAAGAAGGTCTGCATCTGTGGAAACCACTCAGACAATATCACCTCCACCAGATGTAAAAAACTGAGGATGTGGCAGTGGATAGTGGCAGCAGGAATGAAGAGAAGGAGGTGACTCTAGAAAGGAGTGTAAAGGCAGTGACTCTTCAGATCCAGGAGGTAAAGAGTCTCTAAAACCAAAACCAAACCTACTGCCATTGAGTCAGTTCCAACACATAGCAACCCCCATTGGGTTTCCAACACTGTATATCTTTTACAGAAGTAGATTTCTTCGTCTTCCTCTTGCAGAGCAGCTGGTGGTGGGTTTGAGTCACTGACTTTATGGTTAGCAGCCAAATGCCAAAAGGATCTCTCCTTTTGTGGTGCAGTGGTCAACTCAGCTGCTAATTGAAAGGTCTACAGTTGGGACCCATCAGTTGCTCTGCAGGAGAAAGAGGTGGCAATTTCCTTCTGTAAAGATTACATTGGAAACCCTGTGGGACAGTTCTACTTTGTCCTACAGGATCACTATGAGATGGAATGACTTGATAACAGTGGGGTGGGAAGGACAAGAGGATGCTTGGTTTCACATCCCAGGGAATCAGAGTGGGAGGTGATGGTGAATAAACTGAACTGGGATGTGTGATTAGGTGGAATGATGATGGGTTGAGTTTCAGTCATATTAAAGAGAAGCCCTGGCATGCCAGTTTCATTATATGTAAAGGGGGAGTAGTACTACTATCTACCACATAGGGTTGTTGTGAGAATCAAATATACGTAAAATACTTAGCACAGCAGCTGGCACATAATGAACAAGATACATTCTCCCCCAGGGACTTTCTCAGAGAAGCCTTCTCTGACTTCATGAATAGCTCCTTCAGAACTTCTCTTTTTTCTTATAGAATTATAGCACTTGTTCTGTATTTATTTTATTAACTAATTAATTAATACCTGTCTCTTCTACTCGTCAGGATGGAAATCTGTCTGGTTTCATTCAGTATTACATCCCTGTGCCTGGCATATAATAGAAACTCAGAAACAAGTTGTTGAATGAACAAATGGATGGATGGATGGATGGATGCTTATAAGTTCCATGATACTAAACACCAAAGTAATTAAAAACAATAATGTGTGTGATAGTAATGATCATTCAATATGATGTTAAGCCAATAGATTTGGATTGAAGTCCTTATTAAGTAGCAACTAAAAGTCAAAGTCAGTCATCCCCTTTGAACTAGGAGTGGTAGATTTGAGAATGAATATTATCTTCTGAAACAGCTAACTGTTGCATGCAGAGGAGGGGTGGGAGGGCTCCTGAGCCCAAATCAACTACATCAAAGACCATGGTGGCTGTTCCCCAGACCCCAGATACTTCCACAGCATGGCCTGAGAGATTAGTGTTGGCCTTCCTGGAGCTCCCTGATGCAGCCATGGAGCTGTTATCTGGTTCAACCTGCTGCCTGACAGAGGGGCCTTGTCATCAATCCATCAAAGCTACCTCCAGATCTTCTGGTGAAGGAAAAGTTCCATCAGTCACTGGTTATTGGGGTATATTCAGTATCCAGAGCCACCTCCCAACAATCAGCCACCTTCAGCCATGTTGGCACTACAGCAGTGATGCTTCACCTTCATAACAAAGATGTGAAACTTGCAATATGTTTCCTGCTAACTAAATGAGTCTTCTGGTTTCTTTGATCTTATCCTCCCATTACAGAGAAAGTGATGAGTGAGAATAGGTTCCAGTAAGAGTGGCCAGTCTCATGAAAAGATTCATAAGCATTCAGAGTGGAGACAACTCAGAAGGGCCATACCAATTTTCTTCAAATATTTGAAGGGTCTCCACATGGAACAAAGATCTCACTTTTTTAAAAAAATTATGTTTTTTTTTTTAACTGTGGTAAATAAATAAATAAATAAATATATATATATATATATATATATATATATATACTTACCAAATTGTTTGCCTTTTCAACATTCTTCACAAGTACAATTTATTGACATTAGTTATATTTATCATGTTGTTTAACCATGTTTCCAGATTTTCCCATTACCTTTCAGAGAACCTCTGTGTGCCCTAAGCAGGAACTCCCCCTTTTCCTCTCCCTGCTATGTGCCTTTGGTAACCACTAACAAACTTTGGGGGAGCTCTGGTAGCATAGTGCCTAAGGCACTTGACTGCTAACCAAAGGCTGGTGGTTCAAACCCACCAGCCACTCCTCTGAAAGAAGGTTGGGCAATCTACTTCTTTAGTGATACCACCTTGGAAACCCAAGGAGGGGTCGCTATGAGTTGGCTCTGACTCAACGGCACATAACAACAACAACAACAACAGTAAACTTTGGAGATGAGACTTAAATTTTCTGTGATTCTGGGAGACACAGCATGAGCCAGGTAATGGCCCATAGAGACAGTATTTGGCTTAATGAAAAGAAGGTATTTCCATCAACCAGAACTATCTGAAAAAGAAAATGGGCCACCTAGTAAAGTAGTGAGTTCCTGTCTCTGGAGATATTCAAACCTGGCCTGAGGTTGAGTCATATATTCCATTCTATCATACTTATAATGATGAATGTTTCATAGGCTTGCTGTTGCTCAGGAAGGGCTGGGTACTGGGAGTAAGGGAGAGGGATAATATAATACAGTATAAAAGTTAAGTCATTAGTAGCTCAATGTGTGGTTATCAAGCACATGCACCCACTAAGTACTGTGTTAACTACTTTGTATGCATGATGTAATACAATCCTCACAATAATTCTGTGGGGTCAGTATTATAATTACCATCATGTTATAGATAAGAAGACTGAGACTTAGAGAAGTTAAGTTAACTTGCCCAAGGTCACACAGTTCAGAAGTGCAGCACTAGGAAATGAATCCTAAAGGCCAAATTCTTAACCAATGTGTTATAATAACTTCCTCACCCTACCTACCTACCCCCTTGTATTATATTAGCACATACAAACTATTAGAGCATAAAAAATAGAATGCTCCCAAGAAAATTCATTAGAATGGGCCCCACACAGATCAACAATTATAACAACACAAAAAGCCCAAACTGGGGGGAAATTACCATGTTTGAATACAATTTGCAACTCACCTTGAGAGAGAGAGTCTTCCGGCAAAGTGAGAACCAATTTTAGAACACCCACATCCTCTTAGGCTTGCTCCCTCCCAGCAAAGGTTCTTCTGGCCTTGCTCAGGCAAAACTCCCTTTGTCCTCATTTGCATTGGTCTTGGGAGGGGGAAGTGAGCAAGCTCTGAAGTCATTCCCCTGAGAAGGGAGTCAGGGTCACAACTCCCTCAGTTTGGGCTGGTGGGTTTGAGCCGACAGCCTTCTGGTAAGCAGTTAAATGACTTAGGCACTACACCACCAGAGCTCCCAAGAACTGGCTTAAGAGTCCAAAACAAGTCAAACCTAAGTTTTCCCTCAGAAAATGTAGACATTGGAGACTTTTCAAGAAAAGGGATGCCCCACCCAGTGACAAGAAATGAGGGTACAAGCCACCAGAAAGAAAATAGAAAAATAGGAAGGGAGTTTTTTTTTTTTTTTTAATTGTGATTTGGGTGAAAATTTACAGAGCAAATTCACTTTCCATACAGAAGTTCACATACACTTTGTCTCATGACATTGACTACAATTTACCACAATGCAACAGCTACCCTACCACTTCCTCCCCATTAATTACCTCTTCCCAATGTCCATCCCTCCATGCACTCCTGCCCCCTAAGCTGTCTCCCTCTGCATGAACAGCCCTTCTTTCTCCCATGATTGTTCTCTCCAAGGAGTGTGTCCACCTCAGGTAAGTGTTCAACTCATATGCCTATCTTTTGTTTATCTGGAAGCCACAGGTGTGGGCTCAATTCCAGACCTGAAGGGCAGCTTGGGGCCATAGTCTCAGTGGTTCCACCAGGCTCTATCAGACCAGCAAACCTGGTCCTGGGAAGGGAGATGTTTTAACATGTTTCCATCCTGCTTGACCTGCAGCTCCAAGCAGCAGAATGTCTCAGCCAGGCCAAGCTTTTAGACTTCTATCAACTACTTTGTCAAACCACTTTCACTCTAGAGATTCAGAGAGTCCCTGAAACTGTGAAATGTTGTCTTCCAACAGCATCCAGAAAATCACAAAGAACTTACATGAGGCTAAGTCATTTTTTTGGAGTCCTTGGGTGATACAAAAGGAGCTCTGGTGGCATTGTGCCTAAGGCATTTGACTGCTAACCAGTCAGTTGGTTAGCAGTTCAAACCCACCAGCCACTCTGAGGAAGGAAGATGGGCAATCTACTTCCGTAAAGACTTACTGCCTTTGAAGCCCAATGGGGGTCGCTATGAGTAGGAATCAACTCAATGGCGGTGGGTTTGGTTTGGGTTTGTGGGTGGTGCAAATGGTGAACACACTTGGCTGCTCACTGAAAGTTTGGTTTAAGCTCACCTAGAGGTGACTTGGAAGACAGGCCTCATGATCTTTTTCCAAAAGGTCACAGCCATGAAAACCCTTGGCGTGCAGTTCATCTCTGCACACATGCAGCCATCGTGAGTTAGAAAGGACTCAACAGCTGGTTCTTTTTTTTTTTTTTTTTTGGTCATCTGCTGGAGTCCCTGGATAATGCAAGCAGTTAACACCTGCAACTGCTAACTGAAAGATTGGAAGTTAAAATCCCCCAGAGGCTCCTTGGAAGAAAGGGCAGGCGATCTGTTTCCAAAGGTCACAACCATGAAAACCCTGTGGAACACAGTTCTACTCTGCCACAAGTGGAGTTGCCATGAGTCACAGTTTACTCCACAGCAACTGACTTTTAGGTCAGTTTCTAAAGAAGTTCTGCACACCCTGTGAAAAGGTTCAGCATAAGAATCTGAGGCTCTTAATAGTCCCAGAACCCTGATGCACACTAAAGGTCTTGCTATACTAACTTTTTCCAACTCCTCCTTCCCTTGAACAAGCCCAAGAAGTACCTACTGATCTATGAGTAGCAAGGGCCCTGTTAAAATGCCACATCTTCAATTCCCCACAAAGATCCTTGGGTGGCCTGATTGTCATGGCTTTTATTTAGCAGGAGAAAGAAAATAATTTTTATCTCAATGAAATTTCAAAACCAAGCAGACTATAGCCTCCTGGGGACCCTAGGCTGCTGTGGCCCCATGTTGGCAGGGAGAAGAGAGAATGACTTTGCAGAACTAGTGCTATTCGTCATTAGAACAACAAGGCCAACAGCCATGTTGCTATGGCCTTATCAGAGAGGGAGGCCTAGCTGGATTCTATTAATTGCTGAATGTTGTTGCATTTGGCAGATACAGGAAGCAGTTTACATGGCTACACAGTGCCCTGGCTCACAGTCTCTCTGAAACAGTATTATTGTAGTGGGATAATTGTGATTAGAGACAGTTCCCTGAGGAAGACCAGGCCTTTGATGATTGAGTCACTTCCTCTCTACTCCACTTCAGTGCATAGAATGTTTGCCCCACAGACATACACCCTTTGCTGGCCAGAGAGCCAGTGTCTCACAGCAGGGCTCCCAAGCAGAGTATGTGGGATCCATCAAAGCCAGCATCATGGCAGAAATGAAAGCAGGACAAAGACCATCCCCACTGCCCCACCTTTATTTTTAAGGTGATGTTGACAGGCAACTTGGTGAATGATCTCAGGTGAAAAGTATCCACAACTCCCGTGACAGCATGAGTTTTGGAACTGGGGAGACCAGTTATGGCCTTGGAAAGTCTCCTTTTTGTGCATCAGTTTGCCCCATTTATCAAGTGGGAATGATAAGAGACTACCCCAAATGATTGATGTGACAATTAAACAGGACTACTTTAATATTTCTAAGCTCTCAAAAAATAGTAGCTGTTGTTCTTATGATTGGAGTCCTTGGGTGGTACAAGGGGCTCTTGTGGCACAGTGGTTAAAGCATTCAGCTGCTTACCAAAAGGTCAGTGGTTCAAACGTACCAACTCCTCTGCAGGAGAAAGATGAGGCAGTCTGCTTCCATAAAGATTTGCAGCCTTGGAAACCCTATGAGGCTGTTCTACTCTGTTCTATAGGGTTGCTGTAAGTTGGAATAGACTCAGTGGTAGTGGGTTTGGGTGGTGCAAACAGTTAGTTGCACAATCAACTGCTAACTGAGAGGTTGCCGATTTGAATCCACTCGAGTTTCAGGAGAAAGGCCTGGCACTCTGCTTATGTAAGGTCACAGCCTAGAAAACCCTGTGGAGCTCTGTTCTATCCTGCAACACAGGGACTCACCACAAGTTGCAACTGACCCCACGGCAACTGATTAGTGATATTGTTACTATTATTGTTGCTTTTAGTTACTGCCCTTCCAGTCTACTGAGGGCTGGCTCAAGTTGCCTTCGCCCTTGGTACAAGCACAGCCACCTCAGAGGTGAAGGCTAGAAGGGATAAAGCTGGCTACAGGCCTGGAGTGGGGCCAGGACACCAGTCTCTACTTCCTCAGAGGCCATTCCCTGCACTCAGAGCTCCTGGGAAACAGAGCCCATTTCTCTCTGACTTTGTGCTTGGTATGCAGGTACCACTGGGTGCTAGTCTGGCCCATCCACTGTGCCCAAGGGCTTTTATCCAGAACCACCCCTCATGAGCTGTCCTGAATCATTCTTATCTCAGCCTCCATCAGGCATTTGGGAAAAAAATACCCCTGTGTGCACTTTGGTGGGAACAGCATTTGTCCAAACAGGGGACTCCTCCCTGTTACTGGAACCCACAAGTGGGCCCTGCAAACTGCAGATGCAAATGGGGTGGGGTGGGGTGGGGTGGGGTGAACTGGCCTGACTGAGTCACTGCCCTGCAGAGGTTGGGAACAAAAGCAGAGTGGTTGACACCATGTGAGGGCTTTGTTTAGAGTCAGATGGACTTGGTTCAAACCTGCTATGTACTAGTTATATGCCCTTAGGAAAGTAGTTTTTCCTCTGAAAGCCTCCATTTCTTCCTTTGTAAAATGGAGATGAAGACACCTATCTCAGAGTGGTGTGGTCAGTATGAAATTAGATATTTATGCAAAGCACCTAGCATAGTTACTGGTACATAGAAAATACTCAATAAAGGGTAAGCTGGAGTTGTTGTTGTTAGGTGCCGTCGAGTCATCTCCGACTCATAGCGACCTCATGTACCACAGAACGAAACGCTGTCCGGTCTTGTGCCAGCCCCATGATCCTTGCTGTACCTGAGCCCATCGTTGCAGCCACTGTGTCAGTCCATCTTGTTGAGAGACTTCCCCTTTTTCATTGTCCCTCCACTTTGCCAAACATGATATACTTCTCCAGGGAATGGTCCCTTCTTACAATTTGACCAAAGTAGGTGAGATGAAGTTTGGCTATTCTCGCTTCCAAGGAGCATTCCAGCTGCACTTCTTCCAGGACAGATCTGTTAGTTCTTTTAGCAGCCATGGTACTTTCTTTGCCAGCGCCGCAACTCAAAGGCATCAACTCTTCTTCGGTCTTCGGTCTTCGTTTGTCATTGTCCAGCTGTCACATGCATATGAAAACAAAACAAACACTCCGCCATCGAGTTGGATCCGACCTCTCCTTGAGTTTCCGAGGCAGTATCTCTGCAGAAGTAGATTGCCCAACCTTCCTTCCAAGGAGTGGCTGGTGGGTATGAATTGTCAGCCTTCTGGTTAGCAGTCAAATGCCTTAGGCACTAGACCACCAGAGCTCCTACATGCATATGAGGTGATTGAAAATACCATGGCTTGTGTCAAGTGCACCTTAGTCTTCAAGGAAACATCTTTGTTCTTCTGCACTTGAAAGGGGTCTTTTGAAGCAGATTTGCCCAATGCTATACGACCTCTGACTGTTGCTTGACTGCTGCTTCTATTGGTGTTGATTGTAGAACCAAGTAATATGAAGTCCTTGACAACTTCAATCTTTTCTCCGTTTATCATGATGCGCTTATTGGTCCTGTTGTGAGGATTTTTGTTTTTTTTATATTGAGGTGTAATCCATGCTGCAGACTGTAGTCTTCAATCTTCATCAGTAACTGTTTCAAGTCATCCTCACCTTCAGTGAGTAAAGTTGTGTCACCTGCATAGCGTAGATTGTTAATGAATCTTCCTCCAATCCTGATGCTGCATTCTTCTTCATATAGTCCAGCTTCTCGGATTATTTGTTCAGCATATGGATTGAATAAGTATGGTGAAAGGATACAGCCCTGAAACACTCCCTTCTTGATTTTAAACCATGCAGTGTTCCCTTGTTCTGTTTGAATGACAGCCTCCTGGTCTATGCACAAGTTCCTCATGAGCACAATTAAGTATTCTGGAATTCCCATTCTTCTCAATGTTATCCATAATTTGTTATGATCCACACAGTTGAATGCTTTGCATTGCATAGTCAATAAAACACAAGTAAACATCTTTCTGGTGTTCTTTGCTTTGAGGCAAGGTCCATCTGACATTAGCAATGATATCCCTTGTTCCGTATCCTCTTCTGAATCCAACTTGCACCTCTGGAAGTTCTCGGTCAATATACTGCTGCAACCATTTTTGAATTATCTTCAGTAAGATTTTACTTACGTGCAATAATAATGATACTGTTTGATAACTTCCACATTCTGTGGGATCTCCTTTGTTTGGAATGGGTATAAATATGGATCTCTTCCACTCAGTTGGCCAGGCAGCTGTCTTCCAAATCTCTTGGCATATCCAAGTGAGTGCCTGCAGTGGGGCATCTGTTTGTTGAAACATCTCAAAGGGTATCCCATCAATTCCTGGAGTCTTGTTTTTCACCACTTTCCTCAGTGCAGCTTTTACTTCTTCCTTCAATATCATTGGCTCTTGATCATATGCCACCTCCTGAAATGGATGAACATCAACCAATTCTTTTTGGTACAGTCACTCTGTGCATTCCTTCCATCTTCTTTTGATGTTTCCTGCATCATTCACTACATTGCCCATAGAATCTTTCAATACTGCAACTCGAGGCTTAAATTTCCTCTTCAGTTCTTTCAGCTTGAGAAATGCCAAATGTATTCTTCCCTTTTGGCTTTCCAGCTACATGTCTTTGCATGTTTCATTATATGACTGACTTTGTCTTCTCGAGATGCTCTTTGAAATGTTCTTTTTGGCTCTTTTATCTTGCCATTTCTTCCATTTGCTTTAGCTATTCTCCATTCAAAAGCAAGTTTCATCCATTTTGGTCTTTTCTTCCTTTCCTGTCTTTTTAATGGCCTTTTACTTTCTTCATGGATGATGTATGTTCTTGATGTCATCCCACAATTCCTCTGGTTTTCAGTCATTGGTGTTCAATGCATCAAATCTATTCTTTAAATGGTCTCTAAATTCAGGAGGGATATAATTGAGGTAATATTTTGGCTCTCCTGGGTTTATTTTAATTGTCTTCAACTTCAGCTGGAACTTGCAAATGAGCAGTTGATGGTCTGTTCCACAATCAGCTCCTGGCCTTATTTTGGCTGAAGATACTGAGTTTTCCATCACTGTTGCCACAGATGTAGTCAATCTGATTCCTGTTTACTCCATCTGGTGAAGTACATGTGTATAGATGCTGTCTGTGTTGCTGAAAAAAGGTATTTGCCATGAATAAGTTGTTGGTCTTGCAAAATTCTGTTATGCAATCTCCAGCATCATTTCTATCTCCAAGGCCAAATTTTCCAACTACCAGTGATTCTTCTTTGTTTCCAACTTTTGCATTGCAGTCCCTGGTGATAATCAGCACATCTTGATTGCATGTTTGGTCAATTTCAGACTGCAGAAGTTGGTAAAAATCTTCAATTTCCTTATCTTTGGCTTTGGTGGTTGATGTATAAATTTGAATAACAGTAGTATTAACTGGCTTTCCTTGTAGGCATATGGAGCAAGCAAGGAGTGTGGAATATTCTATCACTGACAGCATTTTACTTCAGGATGGATCTTGAAACATTCTTTGTGACAATGAATGCCACACCATTCCTCTTCAATTTGTCATTTCTGGCATAGTCAATCATATGGTTATCTGATTCAAAAGGGCCAAAACAAGTCCACTTCAGCTCACTCATGCCTAGGATATCAATCTTTATGCATTCCATTTCATTTTAGACAACTTCCAATTTTCCTAGATTCATACTTCATTCATTCCATGTTCCGATATCAGTGGATGTTTGCAGCTGTTTCTTCCCTATTGAGTTGTACCACTTCAGCAAATGGAGGCCCCGAAAGCTGTACTTTATCCATATCATTGAGGTCGGCTCTCCTCTGATGAGGCAACTTTTTCCCAGTCATATTTTGAGTGCCTCCCGATATGAGAGGCTCATCTTCCAGAACTGCATCAGACAATGTTTGAGGGCTACTCATAAAATAGCCCAGTAATATATCAGACAGTGTTTCACTACTATTCATAAGGTTTTCACTGGCCAATTTGTTGAGAAGTGGATGACCTCTTCCTTTTTCTGAGTCTGTCTCAGTCTGGAAGCTCTACCGAAACTGTCCTCCATGGGCATTCCTGCTGGCACAGCCCCCAGCCTCACAGCAACATGCAAGCCACCACAGTTTGACAAACTGACAGATAAGTTTGTCTCCCTTAACTGTTCCAACCACTCTGCTCACTTCCTGGGCTTCCCTCCTAGCTGTTCCTGCTGGCCCAGTTGGCCCCTGCTATGAAATTAGATGTTTGTGCAAAGCACCTAGCACAGTTACTGGAACATAGAAAATACTCAATAAAAGGTAAGCTGGAGAGACCAGGGGGACACAGCACCTGGACAGATTTGTGGCTCCAGAAAGGGCAGAGGTCCTACTGCCCCAGGAATCCTTCTGGGATCTAATGTGCTTTTAGGACTGACTGCCAGACCCAGAGTTCTCAAACATCAGGAATGGTCATTAAGCTCTGTAAGAACTGTTGTTGTGTACCATCAAGTCAATTTTGACTCAAAGTGATCCTGTGTGACAGTAGAACTGGGTCTCCTAGGCTGTAATCTTTAGGGGAGCAGATTGCCAGGTCTTTTCTCCTGGATTCAAACAGGCTTAACCTTTGTACCACCAGGTTTTCTTGTGCCCGAGTTAACTCATTAGAAGTTAGTAGGAAGAATAATTGTTATTATTAGGTCATAGGGGGGTTGGATAAAATGACTTGGTATAACAAAAGTGTTTAGAATGGTAGCTGGCACATTGTGAGTTCTATGTGTTAGCTAATATTATTATCCTCCTCTTAACCTTCTCTCAGCCTTAAAATAGCAAGCAAGGAGTGTGGAATATTCTAGAGGGTACTTGAAAGAAGACATCATCACAACTAACAGTTTCTGGTAAGAATGTTCATTGGGGGTGGGATTTTCAGTTTTCAGATTCTCTCAAGATGGAAGAAGCAGGTTTTCTTTTTTTTTTAAAATATACGTATACATTTTAAAATTTTATTATTGTTAAGAACATATACAGCAGAACATCCACCAATCCAACCATTTCCATGTGTACAATTCAGTGACACTGGTTACATTCTTCAAGTTGTACAACCATTTTCACTCTCCTTTTCTGAATTGAAAGAGCTCTCCTGGTGTAGTGGTTAAGGCATTTGGCTGTTAATTAAAAAGTCAGTGGTTCGACTCCACCAGCTGCTCTGGAAGAAAGAGGAAGCCGTCTACTTCTGTAAAGATTTACAGCCTTAGAAACCCAATGGGGGTGGCTATGAGTCAGAATCAACATGATGGCAATGAATTAGAGTTTTTCCAAATTTTTCCTCCCCCTTCAACATAAACTCACTGCCTCCACCCCACCTCCTGTCCCAAGTTTCCTATCTACTCAAGGGCAAAAGCAGTTTTTACTGACAGCTGTTAGGTGACAACTTATATTCATGCAGATGTCCTCTAATATAGACAGACCAAGGGCATCGAGTTTGACCTGAGCAGCTCCGACTTGCTCTGAACATATCCCTGGCACCAGATGCTGGAGGCTGGAAAGCAAGGAAGCCAGAAACCTCAGGCCCAGGCTGGGGTGGGAGGAGTCAGGTCTAGATTCCCTGGGGAAGCATCCTCTTTGGCCACTGGAATCTTTTACCAAACAGATCTGGAAACATCATCCTGGTTAGTGGCCATCCTGAATGCTCTCTTTTCCTTCAACTTGGGCCTTGATTAGAGAGCAAACGAACGTCTCCCTTATCACAAAAGGCTAAAACTGGGTTTGTTTAAAGCATTTTCTCTTTGGAGGTACAGTAATTGCTCTCCGATCAGGCAGGAAGTCCTATTGCTCGAAAGGAGCCAGTGTTATCAAGAGAAAACACATCAGCGCCTGTCCTCCTGGGAAGGGAATTGTGAGTAATCAACAAGGCTCCTCTCCAGCTGGCCACGGGGCCTTTGTCCAGACAGTGGACAGGTCAGGGAAAGTTTGAGCAGGCAGTGCTTTTATGGGGGCTGGGGAGTAATTCCAACCTTTTTTCTTCATACTTTTCTCTCCAAGGGACAGGCTTTCCCCAGGGAAGGGGGCCTAACCTGGGTAAATTGTACTGAAGCCATCAGACAAATCTAATTACTTCACTCCCTTCCTTGAAACCCATCAAGGGCACCCCTGTGCCCTCAGGATCAAGTCCAATTGCATAATATGGTTTACAAGGCCCTTTATCAGCTGGCCTCACTGACTCACTTCTCCCTCCTGCTTTGTCTGTCATTACTCCCACATGGTACTCTTTTCTCCAGTTCTCTCAGCACCTGTAATGTACCTACCCCTCTTGCCTCAGGGCCTTGAAACTTGCTTTTATTTTGGTTTAGAACATTTTTTCTTTTCCTCACTTCCCCAAACCACAGGCTTGTATTTCCTATTTCCAGTAACACAAATCAAAGAACCATGTGGTTAAATTTTAGCATCATCATCATCATCATCATCATCAGTTCCCTACAGAGTGTAGTCTAGTGAAACAAGTGAGACCAACCTGACTTTGAGTCCACCTTCTGCCAAAGATATGGCAGTTTGCTTCCATAAAAATTTATGGCCTTTGGGGGAGTCTTACTTTGTCCTGTATGGTTGCTATGAGTTGAAATTGACTTGACGGCAGTAGGTTTAGTTTTGGTTCTATCACTCACTAATTGTATAATCTTGGATAACTCATTTAGGTCATTAGGCCTCAGTTTTCTCATCTGTAAAATGGATTTAATACCTGGTTCACAGGGTTGCTGGGAAGATTAAATAAGGTAATAAATATAAAACAAGAGGCCAGCTGCTCTGGACATGGTTGCTCTCTTTCCTCATTCTTCTACATTCATTCAATTCAATTCACTCATTCATTCACTTGTTCATCCATTCACTCATTCCTCATCTGTTCAAGTTGCTCACTCATCTTTTCATTCTTTTACCATTCATTCATCTGTTAATTCATTGACCTGGTTATTCACTTATACACCTGCTTGTTAATTTCATTCATTTTTTTTTAATTTACTCAGTCACTCATTCATTCACTCACTCATTCCTTCTATGCCCTTATCACCTTCTCTGCACATCCAACAGCACATGTTGGGTCTAAGACATGAGAGGGAAGTTCTGTAAAAGTCAGAACAGGAATGAGATAAACCTGATTGGAGCAAACTTCCCCCAAGCCAACCCCTCAACCCTACCAGCTAATAACAGTCTGGCTTTTGTTCTCCCAACTAGTCTGTATCTTTCTTGAGGTCAGGAAAAACTTCTGATACCTCCTATCTCTCAAGAGAAGATGATATTGAAGTAATAATGATACTGATAGTAGTAGGTGTTTAGTAATTGTTATTACTATCAAGTGTCATTTATTGAGCCCATGCCATTAAGTATCATTTATTGAGCACTCATCTTATTCAACCCTCACAATAACCCTATGAGTTAGGTATTATGATCTATTTCATAGACAAAAAAGTTAAGGCTTACTGATGTTGTCATTTGCCCAGGGTTATAGCTAGGAAATTAGTAGAACAGACCCAGCCAGAACTCAAAGACATACTACATCCTAAGTGTGGACATGTGCATGGAAGGTCCAGGAGGCAAAGCTGCTGCAGGGCTTGGGGTGCCAGGAAAGGCAGGGCACATGGGATCAAGGAAGGGCCTCTTTTCTTTGGCTCCACTTCAATCAAAGACGACAGCAGAGAAACTGAAGCCCCTCATTTCCATTCTCTAAAGACCAAAGCAAGCCAAAAATAGGACAGAGGAAACATTTGATTCCAAGGTGTCAAACGAACATAAACATCTTCCTAATTTTGCCATCAAGGAGTGCCTGAGAGCAGCTGCTAGGAAGAGGCTATCAAGAGGTCAGCCTGCTGTCCAGTGCCCAGCCAGATCCCTCACATGGGCATGGCTCTGGGGTCTGCTGGCATGTCTCCAAGGTGCTTAGAATGCTGAAATCAGCATATCCAGGGTGCCTAGAAATTACTGTGACCAAAAGAAAGTACTTTGCAGACCTCCAACTATAGGAGGTCCTGGATGCTGCACTCCAAAATCCATCCTTGCATTTGTGCCAAGACCATTCTCCTCATGGGCTGCTCTCAACCACTAACTGGTGCAACATGGATACTAAGGTGGACCTGTTCTTGGGAGACAGGCTCTCTTCTGAGAGTTGACTTGAGGACTCCCTGAGGCCTTGCTAAATCTTCCTTATATTGCACATGGTTGTGGAGGCTTCCACTTAACACTTAGAGTCTCCTCACTCCAGATCAGACTTGCTTCTCAGTCTGATGGCTCTCCCAGCCTTCTCTGGCTCCCTCTCCATTTTCTTTCATAGTCATCTCCTCATAACATTCCTGCACATTCAGTTCCCTCTTGATGTCTGCTTCTTGGAGGATCAGTTCTAACTCAGAGATCATCTGGTAACTGTTTCATTCATGGTGGAGAAAACTGAAGCTTGGAGATGCAAAGGAATTTTTCCAAGGTCACACAGTGTCTTCATTTCCTACTGCTGCTGTAACACAAATACAACAAGTGGGTGCTCTTAAAGAACAGAAATTTATTTTCTCAATGTTCTGGAGGCTGAAAGTTCAAATCAGGTGTCAACTGTGTGAATACCTTCCTTATGGGCAGCCCTGGGCATTTCTTGGTCCTTGATGATACTCACATGACATCAGTCTTCACCAGTATGTGCCTACCTCTGTGTCTAATCTGTTCTTTTCATAACTCAGAAATGAGCAGGTTTAGAACACACCCTATATTAATATGGGCTAATTAGAGTAATAAAAACCCTATTTCCAAACAGGATTATTTCCAGAGGTATAGGGGTTAGGTTTCCAGTATATATTTTGGGAGACACAATTCAATCCATAACACTCAGTAAACTAATGTAGAGCAGGAAATGGCCCTCCTAGTTTGCAGGCTATATCTGTCTCCTTTTCATCATGTGTCTTTGGAATGGGAGGGGAGAGAAGTGATGAGACTTACGCAAGAGTTTCTTCAAACTAAGGCCTCTTACACTTCTCTCTAGACTAAGCACGCCGGAGGGTGAAGACAGTGTTTGTCTTATTCGTGCATTTGTCCTAGATACTCCAGTCTCTAAAGCTGGGTCCCTTTTCCACACTCCCTGCCTGATGTAATAAACACAAGAGCACCATTCAAAGAAAACCAATTGTTGGAATTGTCAGTTCCAACTTATGGGCCCTCGTGTGTGTCTGTGTAGTACTGTGCTCCATGGACTTTTCAATGGCTGGTTGTTTGGAGGTAAATTGCTAGGCCTGTTTGCTGAAGCATCTCTGAGTGGACTTGAACTGTCAGTCTTTCAATTAGCAGCTGAGTGTGTTAACAGTTGCACCACTCAGGGACTCCTTTCAACTGTGAGGAGTTATTATTGCTGTTGCAATCAAGACAAAGGCAAAGTGGGGTAGACAGCCACTAACAAATGAGCATGTGAAGATCAGACCAGAAGGTACCTAGGAAGGGGAGAGATCTTCCCAATCACAGAAACTAGAAGCACCACTGTTTGCCCAGGGCCCTTTCCCATTGGGGTCATGCTGACCTATCAGGTAAGAGGCTGTCTACTAATTTCTCCCACACCTGGCCAGAAGCTGAGGCTGCTGCCTGGCTTCAATCATGCTAATTGCTACCATCTCCCCAGTGACACTGAGCTCAGTTTCAGATAAGGTGATTCCTTAATAGTCTCCCATTTCCCTGCTGACACCGGAAAATAGGCCTGACTTGGCTGTGTATTACTGCAATGAGCAAGGCAAAGCTGTCACACCCAGCCTAACAGCCTGAACCATTAGTGGACCTACAATCAATAGTGTTCAGGCAACCCTTGCTTCCCAGAAAGCATTCATCTGGCACATTTGCTATTTGTCAGGCAGTTCCTTTCTGTAATGTCCCACGGTCCACAGCCCTGGCGCCTGAGTATCTCCTTCCACAAAATGCTGAGGGGAGTTTGAAAGTTCCAGACAGCATCAGCTTTCTCTCTTCAGAATAAAAGAAGAATTATAAGACTGCATGTTCATTAGCACCAGGTTGTAATTAATGACTATTTTAATTATAGTGTTTGGTTGCAAGCAACAGAAATCAACTGCTGTGAACTTAAGCAAAGTAGGACCTCATGGGAAGTCTCTTCAGGACTTAGTGGTGAGACTGCATCAACACCAGCCAATCTTCTCAAGATTCAAGCTCAAGGGAGAGACCATCAGTTTGCCCTAGTTTGAGTCACTTGAGTCAGAACTGATTCTACGGCAGTGGCCTCACAGGTTTTAGCCAAAGGAGGAGAGGGCACCTAGATGATAATATCATGCATCAGGTGCATGGATGTTCGCAAGACAAACATTGGGGAGGTAGGGAAGCCCAAAGGAGGTGCTAATAACCCAATATATGGTAATTCAGAACCCCTCTGGCTTTAGAAAGGTCTTTAGGTAGTGCAAGTGTTGTTAACCTAAAAGTTGGCAGTTCTAACCCACCAAGTGGCACTGTGAATCAAGGGCCTGATGATCTGCTTCCGTAAAGATTACAGCAAAAAAATCCTTCTGGAACAATTTTACTCTGTAATACATAGGGTTGCCATGAGTCAGAATTGACTGGATGGCAATGAGTTCAGTCTTTAGATCTACCAGGTCTGTGTAAAGTGCTTGGCACTCAACACACATTCAGTAAACAATAGCTAAAAACAAACAAACAACCAAGCCCATTGCCAACAATTTGGTTACACCTTGTAGTGACCCTACAGGATGAGTAGAAGTGGGAAATAGACTGCCACGTCTTTCCCCATGGAGCAGCTGGTGAGTGCCAATCACCAACTTTTAGGTTAGCAGTTGAGCACTTAACCACTGCACCATCAGAGCACCCTCAAATGATAGCTAGAACCTTTTTCTTTCTTGAGTTATAGCTATTTTAGCATAATTTTCAACACTATTGCTGTTGTTAGCTGCTGTTGAGTCGGCCCCTGACTCACGGACACCCCATGAACAGCAAGACTGGACCATGGTGCTCCATAGGGTTTTCACTGGCTCACTTTCAGAAGCAGATCACCAGGCAGCACTCAACCAAAAAAACTCACTGCCATCGAGTCGATTCCGACTCATAGTGACCCCTCCTTAGGTTTCCGAGGAGGTATCTCTACTGCAGTAGATTGCCCAGTCTTCCTTCTGAGGAGTGGCTGATGGGTTTGAACTGCTAGCCTTCTGGTTAGCAATCAAATGCCTTAGGCACTATGCCACCAGGCAACACTAGGCAAAGTCAAAGCACCTAACTGAAGAGTAGAAGCCTGGCATAATTACTGCCTCGCAATATGTAAAGAATTCTGCTAAGCATTGTGACCAGCTCTTTTTTAAGATTGCTGTTAAGTATATCAGGTAATGGAAACACTTGAAATTTTTGAAGACTTAGGTGAGACATGAATAACTTGAAGCCTTGAAGGTGTTATGGAAGAACATTGTGGACTCTATATCTCAACAGATATCTTTAAATAGAATGGAATTTCATCTGTGAGGGATACCTTAACCCTTAGCACAATCACACAGAATTTGTGCTGTAATTGTTTGTTAACTTCTTTGCACTACTTTCTAGACTGCCGGCACCTTGAAGGAGGAGGGCAGGAACTGGGATCTGTTCACTGCTCTATTGTTGGGGTTCTGCACAAGGCCTGGCACAAGGTATGTACTCAGAAAAAGATTTGTTGATGGAACAATTGAATGACAGATGGCTGGGTTAGATGACATTTCAAGGTTACTGGTTGGCAAATGGCAAACGTTGCAGCCACTGCATCACGACTACCTATAGAACTAGGTTAATGTTTTCTGGTGCCATCTTTTAGGGCCGTGAAGCCCACTCCACCAGGTTTTCTTATCTGAAGCCTTGTTGAAGTAGAAGGGAGAGAGAGAATGAGGGCCTATCAGGGTAATTCATGATTCAGAGGTGGGGCTTGGATGAGAGGAAATGGAGGGTAGCGGGAGGATGTTGACAGGAAATTCCTGCAGGGACACAAGGGCGGGGCTATTGCCAGGAACTTCATTTAATTCTGGCCTGGAAACTGCTGACCACGTCCCCTCCTGACTCAAAAGCCATAGGCTAGAAGGAGGGAATGCTATACATTTTCTCCAAGGAGAAAAGGTCCAATAGCAACACAGATCAAGTCAAAGCCAATTCTTGACTATAAGCATGTACAAGTTGAGGAAAAAAAATGCTGTGGAAATTCATGAGTCAGAGATCATTGTGGTCAGAAGTGGTCAGAGACGGAAGTGGTCAGAGGAGAAGAAGAAGGGTGTGATAGATTGAATTGTGCCCCCCAAAATATGTGTTCGAGTCCTAACCTCTGTGCCTATAAATAGGACACTGTCTGAAATAGGGATTTTTCTTTTTTTTTTTTTTTTTGTAAATATGTCATACCAGGGTAGACTGGCTCCTAAACCTAATCACTTCTAAGTGGTGTCTTATAAAAAGGTGGAATAGACACAGTGACACACTCACAGGGAAAGACAGACGCAAAGTGAGGACCTGTCTACAAGTAAAAGAACACCAAGGATTGCCAGCAGACACCAGAAACTGGGAGAGAGGCCCACTGAAGGAGTGCATGCAGCTGAGACCCTGCTTTGGAGTTTTAGCCTCCAGAACTGCAGGAAAATACATTCCTGTTCTTTAAAGCCACCCACTGTTTATTATTATTATTATTTTCTTTTTTTTTTTAATGTCAGCCTTACAAAGCTAAGATGAAGAAGCACTCAGTCCTAGCGACTGGTACACCATGTGATCTGCAGCCTATACAACTATGAGACCAGGAGAACTGGATGGTGCCTGGCTACCACTGTCAACTGCTTGGAGGGGGATCTCTGTAGGAGATCCAGGATAGAGAGGGAGAACAATGTGGAACAAAACTCAAAATCAATTGGGAAATAAAAGTGGGGGGGGTCAGGTTTGCTGGTCTGATAAAGCCTGGTGGAACCACTGAGACTATGGCCCTTAGCTGCCCTTCAGGTCTGGAATTGAACCCATACATGTGACTTCCAGACAAACAAAAGACAGGCATATGAATTGAACATTTACCTGAGGTAGATACACTCCTTGGAGAGAACAATCATGGGAGAAAGAAGGGCTGTTTTTGCACAGAGAGACAGCTCAGGGGGCAGGAGTGCATGGAGGGCTGGACACAGGGAAGAGGAAACTAT
>NW_006921690.1:4459529-4469400 GCF_000298275.1 Orycteropus afer afer
GCTTCGTTCTGCTGTGCATGGGGTCGCTATGAGTTGGAAACGACTCCATGGCACTTAACAACAACAACATCTACCTAGAAGGAGCTCTGGTGGCGTAGTGCCTAAGGCCTTTGACTGGTAACCAGAAGGCTGGCAGTTTTAAGCCCACCAGCCACTCTGTGGAAGGAAGACGGAACAATCTACTTCTGTAAAGATTTACCACCTCAGAAACCCAATGGGGGTCGTTATGAGTGAGAATAGACTCAATGGCAGTGAGTTGTTTTGGTTTTACCTACCCAGGGAGCCCTGGAGGTACAATGGTTAAGTGCTCAGCTGCTAAGCAAAAGATTGGTGGTTCAAACCCACCCAGCAGCTCTACAGGACCTGGCAATCTGCTCCTGTAGATTATAGACTATGGGGCATTTCTACTTTGCCTTATAGGGTCACTATGAATCGGAACTGACTCAACAACATACAACAACCACCTACATATGGACTAATGAATGGATGTGAATGAGTGTGGAAATGAACAGAGTGTGAACAGGAAGGAAGGAGATGGGTCTTCCATTGTTGGAATAATTCTGTCCAACCCAGTGGTGGCAAAAGGCTTTAAACAGCCTCCCAGATGAGCCGTGCTCACCTCAGTGCCGCAGGCTGGAAGCTGCATGGTGAGCTCCATTCAGAATCGTGGCAGGGGAGGTGGCCAGCCTAAAACAAAATTTACTGGAGCTTCTAGGGCCATATCTGCAGCTAAGTGATGGTCTGCAGAGATATTCTCTCTCCTGTCAGCCAATAAAGGGGTTTAGCCAAGTGGGTTAACTGGGTAAGCTAAGTAGAATAGGCTATTTCCCTAGGTTGACTTTCTAGGGACGCTGGGGAGACTCCTTGTCTCCAAACTGCCCATTTTATCCTTTGACCCAGTTGGATAATGCCTGAAATTCCATAATCAAAGTTTCATTCTTAGCTGAAAGCTGTGATCACTACCATTTGAGCTGTCATCAGCCACTTACACCCTACTGTAAATAAAGATCTGAAGGCAGGTTTTGACAGGGAAGTTGGGAAAAGGAAAGAAAGATGTAACTTGAAGGCTTGCCATGCAAGATTGTCAGGACACTGAAAGTGGCGAGGAGAGAGTGGAGAGGAGGAGCTGGAATTGCAAGAAACTTTGCTGAGGGCAATTTTGCTGAGTGCTAGCAACTTACTCCCACACTAGCCAGACTGACCAGTTATTAGTAAAAATGTTTCATAAACTCAGTCTGATTACAGCATCAGCCAGATGATTTAAACGGTTGCATTAGGCACCAACTCCATAACCGCTGGCCTCTATAATGCATACGGGAGCTTGGCTAATCGTAATGTTAGCAGGTTGGGGAACCTCATCGTCGACAGCTGCCTGCCACAGAGGGTGAATGATGCTGTTCACAAGATCCAAGGAGGCCCAGGGAGTTCAGGAGGATGGAAGTGTTCGTCCTATTATAAAATCTCCTGAGAATACCAGGCTGTTTAAAGGATCAGTGTGGACCATTTTTCTTCTGATGAACTTGCCTTCTAGTCTAATGCTGCATATTTCCTGGTCATAATAGTTTGGAGGAAAATATTGCTAAATGGCTGCATAAACAATTTTAATTGGCCTGGGCTCCCAAAATGTGCTATTTTTGTTCTGCTGCCAAGCTTGCTTTTTTACAAGCTAATTATGCCCAGCATTTAACTTTCAGCAAAAAACAGGAAATAGGGCATTCATTACTCGAGTGACAACTTTTCAACAAGCCCACATTTCAACATTCATTGTGTAATTTCCTCTCCTGAGCTTACAGTTGTTCCATCAGGCCTTTGGAAACAAACAGCTCCTTCACTGGGGGCTGGTAGGAGCTTTGTTCAGTTCTAAATGCTTGCCTATCTCCAATACAGGCAGAGGGAGAGGTTCCCGTGAGACCCCAGGGCCCATGGGGCTGGGGGTGTCTCCCACCTTGTTTGGGCTTCTCTCAGAAACTGGGGTTTCTGCTAATCTCAGTTTGCTGTCAGACTGGGTTTTCTCATCAGGAGCTGGGCTGTTCCTGTTGTTTATGCACTGCCCCAAGGCTCCTGGGGACTCAGGTAGACTCCCTGAGGAATCACAAGGCAGTCAACCATAGTTGGTTAGGCAGAAACTCCTAGAAATTGCTATGAAGCCATGCCTTGTTATATGATCTATTTGAAGCATATTTTATTAAATTCTTTTTGATTGCGATGTATATCACACTTGCAAAAAAAAAGAAAAAGTATGCGGGTTACTAAGGCCCAAGTACTAACCAAGTACTAACGCCCAGGTCAAGAGTAGGTTATTGTTAGTAGAAACCCCTCTTACACTCCCTCCTAATCACTATTCCCTTCATTCTGACTCCTAACACAATACTACAGTTTAGTTTTAGGTGCTTAAACTTCATATGAATGGAACTGTATAATATACCCACCACTCATCTGTCAGTGGTTGTATTGTGGTGACTTGCATGTTGCTATGATACTGGAAACCATGCCACTGGTATTTCAAATATCAGCAGAGTCACCCATGATGGAGAGGTTTCAGCAGAGCTTCCAGACTAAGACAGACTAGGAAGAAAGGTCTGGCAATCTACTTCTGAAAATCAGCCAATGTAAACAAAACACTGTCAGATACAGTGCTGGAAGATGAGTCCACTAGCTTGGAAAAAACTCAAAACACACGATAGCCACACGATGGACTCAAGCATACCAACAATCATGAAACTGAGCAGCATTCCTTTCTGTGATACATGGGATAGCCATGAGTCAGAGACTGCTTGATGGTAGCTAACAACAATGTGTGTATGTATATTTTTATAGCTGACTTCTTTTGTTCTACTTTGTTTTGTTGCTTATAACTGTACTTCATTCATTTTCATTATTACAGAGTATTCCACTGTATAAACTCATCCCCAGTTATTTTTTCTGCTATAAATAGACACTTGAATTGTTTCCAGTTTGGGGATATTCTGAATAATGCTGCCATGAACATTCCTGTGTGTATTCACATGTTCATACATTTCTGTTGAGCGTCAACTAGGAGCCGACTGCTGGCTCATACATGTGATTAGTGTGCATGTTAAATTTTGTAGCATGAGCCAAACTGTTTTCAAAATAGTATATGTCATTTGCCACTGCTCTCTTTCCTCACCAGCATTTGGTATGGTCTGTCTCTTTCTTTCTGTTTTCAGTCATTTCGGCAGTTATGGGGTGGTATGTCAGTGTGGGTTTTAACTTGCTTGCCCTTGACTGTGAATGAGTTTGAACATCTTTTCATATGCTTATTTATGATTGGATTTAGAGTAAGATAAGGCACTCTGGTGTTGTAGTGGTTAAGGCATTTGGCTTCTAACCAAAAAGTCGGTAGTTCAAACTCACCAGCTGCTCTGCAGAAGAAAGATGAGACAGTCTGTTTCTATAAAGAGTTATAGCCTTGGAAACTCAATGGGGGTCACTGTGAGTTGGAACTGACTCAATGGAGTGAGTTTGGTTTGGTTTTTTTTTTTTGGTTTAGAATAAGATGAAAATTGAAAAACCAAATGGTTGAAATGTAGAAAATACACTGTAATGAGGGAAGAGGCTGCCTAAACTTTCCTCTTGAGATTCTGATATTGATCAACAAGGAGTTGTGCTACATAGTGTGGGAGAATCAAAAGAAGCTGATCACCCTGTGTACACTTTTATGTTAATAAATTGCTTTTCTCTCAAAGCAATAAATCATCAGCTTCTTTCTACATCATCAAATATCCTGCAGCGTCATTTTAAAGGCTACACTGTAGGCATCATAATTTATTTAACCAATCTTTTATGTTTTTAATTTTTCATTGCTATTAACAATAATAGGAGCTCTAGTAGCATAGTGCCTAAGGCACTTGACTGCTAACCAGAAGCCTGGTGGTTCAAACCCACCAGCCGCTCCTTGGAAGGAAGGTTGGGCAATCTACTTCCGTAGTGATACCGCCTCAGAAACCCAAGGAGGGATTGCTAGGAGTTGGGTCCGACTCGACAGCACATAACAACAGCATCAGCAATAATATGCTGGAAATACTTGTGACTAAATCTTTGGGCACATTTGAGATTATGTGCTAATGCTAGCAAATAACCCCAAAACTATGGTACTTTGGAGCATATTGGAGAGAACATAGATACGTATAATGAACTAATGAATATGAGGACTGCCTCTTTGAATTTATATTTTCCTTTTATGAGCCTGCCCTTCATTTTACCAAAACTCAGTGGCCTTCCTGAGGGCAAGCTACATGGAGTTGATCCAGGCACTCTACCTCCTGCTTTGGCTCCTTATTATAAAACTAATAGCAACATTATTATTGATTATAATTACCATATTAATCATCATAATCATTATTATTATTTATTGAGTGTTTACAGTATGGCAAGTATTGTGTTCAGTAGTTTATAATACACATTATCTTTTGTTCTTCATAACCTTATGATACGGATGTTATTATTATCCCAATTTTTCAGGTGAGGAAACTGAGGCTTAGAAAGCTTAAGATCCTTTCTCAAGATCATACAGTGATAGAGGAGGAATTGGAATCAATTGTTTGACTCTGTGGTACCAACACTTATCCACTGTGCCAATGATTTTCAACCTGTATAATTTGGCATTCTGGTATACTGCAAATCTTTCCAAGGTGTGCGGTTAAATTTTATGTATAAAATATGTTTTTGCTGCTGAGTGGTAAATTTGAAATCTGTGTGGCAGGCCGATTTAAAAATGCTCTAATTCTCCACCTTGTATCCATGCCTTTTAAAATTTGGCTTTGCAGCTTCTTCCATTGAGAAGTAAAGACTATTTTCCCACCCCTTGATCTAGACTGACCTTGAACTTATCTTGGCCAACAGATTATGGTAGAAATGGTGAGGTGCTAATTCCAACCCTGACCTCAAGAGACATTGCATGCTTTTGTTCTTTCTAACTCTTTCTTTTCTGTTGTTCATCATGGCCTAGACAAACTCAAAGGAGGATCAGACATGGGGAGCCAAGTCAAGACCCCAGATATGTGAGACAGCCCAGTCCATCCAAGATCAACCAATCCTCCTAACCAACCTACAATTGACTGTAGACACATTAGGAGTTCTGGTGGCATAGTTCCTGAGGCATTTGTCTGCTAACCAGAAGGCTGGTAGTTCAAACCCACCAGCCACTCCTCAGAAGGAAAATTGGGCAATCTACTTCAGTAGCGATACCACCTTGGAAACCCAAGGAGGGGTTGCTATGAGTCAGATCCAACTCGACTGCAGGGTGGGATGGGAGGGGACTAAGCTCATTAGACTCACCCAGATAACCTACAGACTCATATTGTTGTTCTTAGGTGCCCTCCAGTCAACTCACAGCAACCCTATATGTAACAGAAAGAAACACGCCTGGTCCTGAACCAGACTCACAATCCTTGCTATACCTAAGCCCATTGTTGCAGCCTCTGTGTCAATCTATCTTGTTTAGGGACTTACCCTTTTTTCTTGACCTCTCCCTTTCCCAAGAATGATATTCTTCTCCAGGGAATGATCCCTTCTGACTACGTGACCAAAATAGGTGAGATAAAATCTGGCCATTCTCACTTCCAAGGAACATTCTGGCTGCACTTCTTCACCGCAACTCAAAAGCATCAACTCTTCTTTGGTCTTCCTTATTCATTGCCCAGCTATAAAGAGCGTTCTGGTTATACTTCTTCCAGGACAGATTTGTTTGTTCTTCTAGCAGTCCATGGTATTTTCAGTTCTCTTCACCAGTGCCATAATTCAAAGACATCAACTCTTCTTCAGTCTTCCTTATTCATTGTCTAGCTTTCACATGCATATGAGCCAAATGAAAATACCATGGCTTGGGTTAGGTGGACCTAAGTCTTCAAAGTGACATCTTTGCTTCTTAACACTTTAAAGAGGACTTTTGCAGAAGATTTGCCCAGTGCAATATGATGTCTGACTTCTTGACTATTAATTTCATAGGTGTTGATTGTGGATCTAAGTAAAATGAAATCCCTGCAATAGACTGCTAACCAGAAGGCTGGTGGTTCAACCCACCAGCCACTCCTCAGAAGGAAGATTGGGCAATCTACTTCTGTAGAAATACCACCTCAGAAACCTAAGGAGGGTCGCTATGAGTGGAAATAAATATTGATTGTTGTATGTCACTGGAGTTTTGTGTTGTTTACCTCAAAGCATTATTGTGGCAATAACCAAAAACCAAACTCATTGTCATTGAGTTGATTATGACTTAGAGCAACCCTATAGAATAGAGTAGACCTGCCCCATGGAGTTTCCAAGGTTGTAATCATTATGGAAGCAGACTGCCACAACTTTCTTCCACTGAGTGGCTGGTGGGTTTGAACCACCAAACTTTTGGTTGGCAGTTGAACACTTTAACCACTGCATCACCAAGTTTCCTTATTGTGGCAATAGATAATACGTACTGTGGTAGCTATATCTATCGGATGGGATACAAATTCCTATTATCTTTTTTTTTTTTAATTGTGATTTGGGTGAAAATTTACAGAGCAAATTCACGTTCCATACAGCAGTTCACATACACTTATCTCATGACATTGACCACAATTCACTACAATGCAACAGCTCCCCTCCCACTTACTCTCGACAGTCACCTCTTCCCTGTGACCATCCCTCCAAGCACCCTGCCCGTTGAGCTGTCTCTCTGTGCATAAACAGCCCTTCTTTCTCCCATGATTGTTCTCTCCAAGGTTCCTATTATCTTTAATCATAGTGATTTATCTTGTGATGGGCATATGACTCAAGGGAGAGGGCAATGGAAGAACTCCCTTGAGATTTCTCTGCTAGAACCAATACTGCAGGACTCATAGGATAGTGATTACAAGTGTAGGCTCTGAGTCAATATTGCATCGTTAGAATCCTAGTTTTCTGTTTATTAGCTGTGGAACTTGGGACAATTCTATTTACCTCTCTGTACCTCAGTATTTTCATATTTCAGTCAGAATTCTAACTGCAAAAAATGTAAAGGACTCTGGTAAGTTCAAGAGCAAAAAGAACTTATTAAACTATATCAGGAAGCTCACAGAATTCTCTGAGCAGGGTGGAGGTTGAACATGGAGGCTTTGCATTCAGAAACTACCCCGAGGTTTCACTCAATACTGTTGCAGATGAATGAACCCATGCCCAGCTGCCAGGCATAGGCAACTGCAGATGGCTTCTCTGAGGCTGACTCATCATGCACACGATGATTTGGATCTTCACTGCTGCTGACCCTGGAAACTGAATGTCTTAGTCATTCTTCTCCTCAGAATTGATTGCACCTGATGTCAGCCTGATGTCACAAATTTCTGAATTGCTCTACCTCCATGAGTACCTCAGGTTGATGGCTGTTTCCACATGTGCCAGCACTAGAACTCCAAAAGGATCTAGACAAGCATGTGCTGGCTGCTCCTTGATGAGGTGTGAACTTGCAAAGTAGGAACGTCCAAATGTAGAAAGGGTTTTCAAAAGTGTTGGGTGGCCAAGAAGAATGACAGGCATCATTCTCCAGCTCATTTGTCAAATGGGAATGATAACACTTCCGGTAGTCCCTGACTCATGATGGGGTTCCTTTCCAGCTTATGTTGTAAATTTTTTCCCATGTAAGTTGAATACCTCTTTTTGTTTTGTTTTGTTTTTATCATTATTGCCTTTATTATTGGTATCTTTACAAATCTGATCTTTATTTGTCTTTGAGGGTTGGAAACATTACATATAAACTTACAGATATATTTTATACATACATATGTTGCTGTTGTTATGTGCCATCGAGTCGGCCCTGACTCATAGCGACCCCTCCTTGGGTTTCCGAGGCAGTATCACCATGGAAGTAGGATTGCCCAACCTTCCTTCCGAGGAGTGGCTGGTGGGTTTGAACTGCCAGCCTCCTGGTTAGCAGTCAAGTGCCTTAGGCACTATGCATGTATACATAGAAAAATACATAAATCGTAAAAATTTTAATGATGGAGAAAGGTAGGATAATGTTGGCATTTTGTCAGTTGCAGTAATAACTCCACTTATGGAAGGTTCTGGATCATTTGGATTATTCCTGGGAATGGCGATGGTGTTTCTAGTCATGAAATTAGTGAGAATTGTCTGTATGGTCTTTTTTTTTCCTTCATATATTTGTGGTAACATCTCATTGCTTCCCAAATCTGGCTATCAATGTCAGCAAAGCAATCAACATTTGGGTCCATGCTTTCAAGCAATTGAAGCCCCTGATTTAGTTTACAAAACTCAATCTATATGGCAGTATTTTGGACAGTAAATCATAAAATCGAACATCTGAGGGTGAACATCTGAGAATGATAACATAAATTATGCACTGTGACACTATATATAGTAGATATTGCTAGTGATGTACAAAACAAAGTCACAAGTGTGGTTCATCATAACTTGAATGTCATAAATCAGGACTACCTGTGTCTACCTCATAGCGACATTGTGAGAATTAAATGAGTTGAGTGTGTACCATATTAGCCTGTGCCTGGTACATCCAGGAAAACACCAGTTGCCTTAGAGTTGATCCTGACTCATGGCAACCCCATGTGAGTCAGAATCGAACTATGCTCCACAGGGTTTCCAGTGGCTGATTTTTCAGAAGTAGATTGATAGGACTTTCTTCCAAGGTGCCTTTGGGTAGACTTGAACCTCTAACCTTTTGGTTAGCAGCCAAGTGTGTTAACCATTTGCATCACTCAGGGACTTTCTACCTGGTACATAAAAAAACAAAAACAATAACAAAAATTCACTGTTATTGAATTGATTCGACTCATATGACCCCTCCTTGGGTTTCTGAGGTGGTATCTCTACAGAAATAGATTGCCCAATCTTCCTTCTGAGGAGTGGCTGGTGGGTTTGAACCACCAGCCTTCTGGTTAGCAGTCAAATGCCTTAGACACTACGCCACCACATAGTAAACATTGACTAAATATTTACTAGTACATTAGCTACAATTTCACATCACTCATCTGGATTCATGTTAGATTACAACAGTCAGGGGCCGTGTTCCCAATCTTTGGAAGAAGGTAGTCTGCAGGAGAAGGGAATGAAGGAGGCATCCTTTGAGAACAGAGAAGAGAGTTTGCAAGAGAGGTCTTCTGTTCCCATCATCTTTAGTTACCCTCCTGATCCTCCTGGTTAGAAAAATCAATAATATCATTGTCCCTCACCCAACCCCTGTTGTTTTTTGTTTTGCCTTAGATAATGTCACAGGATGCTAGAACAGGGTTTTTTGCAGCCTCAGTTTTTGACAGGAACACCAGTATGATTAATATCAGTTACCAATGTGAGAGTGAGACAAATCCAGATTTTAAAATAAAATGGTCAAAACCCTCTTGACTCTTCTTATTTGAGATATAAAAGGGGGTCAGAGGTGGATAACTGGGATTTTGGAAGGGAGATATCTTTAGATAAAACTGCTCTGATCTCTAACTCCCTTTCCCCCTAACCAAGGATGGGTGGCTACCTGTCCCCTCACATGAAGTCTTATGTAGTGGGCTTCCATGGGATTTTGAGGAAGAGATGAGTGAAGAGGTTTATTTGCAGAGAGCTGTTGCTTTGAGATCAGTTTGTCAGGGCAATGGGATGTGTATGTATTTCCCATGGTCTGGATGCAAGGAAAGAGAGCTAAGAACATTGTCTTCGGTCCTGCTAATAAAGCTGTCAGTAGAGGTGCAGGGGCCACAGCAGAAAGAGCCAGGAGGTCTTCAGATGGCCATTGACTGGCAAATGAATTACAGGAGGCTAGCAAAAAAAAAATGATAGAAGAGAGGCCTCCAGTTCGGGACCACAGTTGCAGGGGACATCAATCTCAATTGGCATAATGTACTACACAAAACATTGTTCCACCTCCTACTTTGGTAAG
>NW_006921690.1:4470109-4474177 GCF_000298275.1 Orycteropus afer afer
CTCAGCAAGGTACCCCAAGAGTCCAAGAGTTATGAAAAGAGCCAGCATGAAAGAAAAGGTCCACTTTGATCATCTTCCAGACCATTGTGAACAGCCACCTTAACCATGAGCCTGACCTATCTAGGGATACTTGCTTTATCCATGTGTCTGGACCATCTGAGGACTCCCACTTTAGCCATGAGTCTAGCCTATCCAGGGATGCCTGCTGAGAGGTTAATGAGGCAAATTCATCCCTGCTAATGCAACACCACACGTGGGCAATAATGCCTTAGCCCTGAAGACCCTCAGGGAGTATCAATAATTGGAAGGATTCAAACACTGTGGCAGGCCTGTCACAGCTCAACAGAGAGGCCACAAGTGTGGGGCTGGTTATGCTTCCCCTAGACGAGAGCTAGAAAAATGAGGATCTACAGATACTGGTTGGAGTAATACTCTTCAATCTCTAAATAAATGTGTATTCTGGAGGTTGGTCTTTGATCTTTCTTCTCCCTTTTAATCCTCAGGCTGACTCTGGCTATCCCTGGCCTAGAATGATTCATTCATTCATTCAAATAGTTTTGATGAAAAATAATCAAATAGTGATCATAAATCATTAAAAAGTTAAAACACATATTTATTGACACTGTGGCAATAAACAAGACCTTCAGGAGCCTGATGAGATGAAAGACACTCTAGACCTGGAGACCCAGGAGCCTCAATTCTGCCAGGTATTCTGGGTGACTTTGAACATGGACTCAATTTTGTCTGGGCCTCAATTTCCCATCAGTGAAATCAGGGCTTTGGTCTTGAATGATCTCTAAGATTCCTTCAGAACTCCCTAGAAGAAGATATTTCTGGCCCACGAGGACCTGTAAAATTTCAGTTCTCAACCTCAAGTTTATTTTCTGTTTTTTGCCTTTACTGCTGGCTGGCTTACTCTTGCTGTAATTTATTTAACTGAGCCGTGCTGAGCAGTTTGGAACTGAGTTTGCATGAATCACTGTCCATAAAATCAAGTTAAGTGGATTTCATTCCACAGGGCGCACCTGTGTTTATACCCAGGGAGAAGCTGGATTTTCTTGGCTTTTCCAGACCATGGTTAGAATTGCTTCTTTACAGATATAGCATTCACCCTTCCTGTATTTATAGTCCATTGTTATAACAGACTCTTTCAGAGACCTGAGAGTAAAGTGCTGAATGCAATTTTTTTCCTTCAGATCATTTTATATAGTTGTCCTGTTTCTCCATCTAGCTGGAAATGATGACATTGATTTCCTGTATTTTATCAGAGTTGGCAAATATCAGATTTGACTTCATTTAGTCATTCAACAAATATTTACTGAGTGCTATATGAAGGTATATTGAGCTAGGTATAGGGGTGAGGAGTTAAGGGGAAGTGTCACGTTGCTTAAAGACCCTACACAATATATGAAATGTTAAGTAACAACCCAAGAGTTAAACAATGCAAGAGAATGTTGCTAAGCAGAAAGTGGGAAATTTGAAGTGTTGGCTGGAAGAAAAAAACAACAAAGGTGTGTGATCTGAGGGGTGAGTGGGTTGGGGGTGGAAAGTGGATGTGGAGAGTTTGGGGAGGATGCTGAGTGTTTGAGAGAGATTTCTGTTTGAAACAGTGCTCACAAGGCTACCTTCCCCAAAGTCCTCTGACATAACCCTGACACCTGAATTATTTCAGTTCAGTATTTTGTAAAATGATAGTGATCAAAAAAAAAAGAAAGAAAGAAAAGAAGCAGAAAGAAAAAGGTTTCCAGTGGAAATGAAAATTTATGGAAAGAAATGCCCAAAGGATCTGCTCTGGTTCTCTTGAAAATATTTTTTGGAGCCAACGTGAGGATTATAAAGGGATTTGTTTCATTTTCTGACATAGCCAAAACACAGGCAGCGTGAAGCTAACATGGCAGTGCTGGGGCTGGCTACTTCTATCTGGCACTTATCATTCATTCCTTTGTTCTAATTCTCTATTTTGACAGAAAATGTGTAATTATACTCTGTCACTGACTAATGTTCACAATTTTCCTGGCTTACTTCATGTGTTTTTGAAAATTCTATTTCATTTTCCCTTTCTGGGACTCTGGGAGACATACTGAGATGTTGAGGAAGGGCATGGTGGAAACTCCCCTCCTCCGTTGACACTGCTTATGGTCTCTCAGTTCTTTGGAGAAAATTGAGTTGCTTGAAAAGACTTTACGCTTTGGATGAACCTGTGCTTGTATTCAGGGAGCAAGTAAAATTTGATTTGCTTAATGGATTCTGTTTGCTGTGCTGTCTTGGGACAAGGCACACCCACGTTTCCCCCAGGCAGCCATTTGGGAAGCTCAAAGGCCCAGTTGGTGCTTTAGCCTGGGTTATTTCTGTGAAGTGAATCTGGACAACACCACCTCTGCCCTGGAGGTATAATAAGATGGTCTAGAGAACAGTGCTGTCTAAAGAAAGTAAAATACAAGCCACATAAGTAAATTTTTGTGGGGGGTGGGGGTATATTCCCTTATGCCTAGACACATCTAATCATTTAGCCTGTCTCCCCATGTAGCCACCCATAGATTAATGTTTGTTACACTGATTGCAATATTGTGTGTGTAAAAGGGTTTATCTTTGTTGTCTGTACTTCTTGTGCACCTCTCTGTGTCTTCCTTTTCCTTAATGTTATTGTGTTGATCACTCGCTTTTGGTACATTGCCCTTCCCATCACCCAAATCAATACTTGTCTCTTATTTATCTAGCAATTTTCACTCCTTTCCCCTCCCATCCCTGGTAATCATGAAAGAAAATTTCCTTCCATATGTAAACCTTTCCTTCACTTCTTACAACAGTGGATTACTAACGTATTTGTCCTTCTGTGATTGACTTATTTCACTCAGCGTAGTGTCCTCCTAGTTCATCCATGTTATGAGGTGTTTCATGGATTCTACATTATTCTTTAGAGTTGCATAGTAATCCATTGTGTGTATGTACCATAGTTTGGTTATCCATTCCTCTGTTGATGGGCATTTCGGTTGTTTCCATCTTTTTGCTATTGTGAATAGTGCTGCCATGAACATGGCAGTGCATATATTTATTGGTGTCCTGCCTTTTATTTCTTTAGGATATATAATCTTATTTTCTTTTCAGAGATCTTTTTGCTGGCGTAGAGCAATCCAACTGATTTTTGTATGTTGATCATGTATCACACCACTATGCTAAACCAGTTGCCATTTCTGTTCATAGCACCCATGATGCTACTAAAAATTTCTAATCCACACAAGTAATTTTAACATTTCTAGTAGCCACTTAAGGAACTCTGGTGTCTCAGTGGTTAAAGCATTTGACTGCTAACCAAAAGTTTGGTGGTTTGAACCCACCAGCTGCTCCATGGGAGAAAGATGAGGCAAGTCTGCTTCTGTAAAGATTTATGGCTTTGGAAACCCCCTACGAGGCAGTTTTACTGTTTATGTTATCTTTATATTTTGTCTGTGTTTCATGGGCTACCTTTCTCCATACCTCCTTTACCCTTTTAAAACTTTTGCTTCCTGGGTAACTTTTCTCTGAGGACCCTACTCTGGGCTTGGGGGTAATGGTAATAAAGGCTATTATTTAAAAGAAACTGTGATAATAATAATTCTGTAGATAAGTGGCAATGTGACAAGATGACAGAGCATTAAAACTGGAAGGAACTTAGCTCCCAATCTAGTGGGTTATTTTTAAAATTGAGGGAAAATTCACATAACATAAAATTAGATGTTTTAAAGTGCACAATCCAGTGGCATTTAGTACATTTACAATGTTGCACAAACATCACCTCTATCTAGTTCTAAAACATTTTCATTATCCCAAAAGGAAGCTTTATGCATATTAAGCAGTCACCACTCATTTCTCCCTCCAAACAGCTCCTAACAACCACTATTCTGTTTTCTGTCTCTGTAGATTTGTCCATCCTGAATATTTCATATACATACAATCACACAATAAGTGACCTTTTGTGTCAGACTTCTTTCACTTAGCATAAAATTTTCAAGATTCATGCATGTTTAAAGAGACAGCACTCTCGCAGATTCCTGTGGTGGTAGGACTTAAGAGTTAACCAAAAAATCACCC
>NW_006921690.1:4482594-4485204 GCF_000298275.1 Orycteropus afer afer
TATATATATATGTATATATATATATACACATATATATATATGTATATATATACATATATATGTATATATACATATATATGTATATGTATATTTAAACTACTAGTCCCATGCTCTTTCAACTACAATTGGCCCTTAAAAAAATGCAGGGGTTAAGAATGCCCACCCTTTGTGCAGTTGAAAATCCATATATAAATTTTGACTCCCAAAAAAGTTAGCTATTAATAGCCTACTGTAGACTAGAAGCCTTATCAATAACATAAACAACCAATTAACACAGTTCTTGCTGTACAGTTATTATTATGAGATTTTCACTCAAAGAAACTTACATACATACACAACAGATAAGTTTACTAACTTTATGGCATAATGATTATTTACTATTCATTAAGTAAAGTGGGTCATCACAGAGGTGGTCATCCTCATTGTCTCACATTGAGTAGGATGAGGAGGAGGAGGAGGAGGAGGTGTTGGGTGTGCTGTCTCAGGGCTGGCAGAGGCAGAAGTGGAGGAGGAGAGGCCGGCACACTAGATGTAACTACAGAAATACATTGTAATTTCTGTCTAAAGTTTTTGCTTTTTCATTTCTCTAAAAATGTTTCCACATGGTGTGAATCGAATCCTTCTTCCACCATTTGCTTTAGTTTTCGTGTCCACATCATAGAAAGGTCCATGTCATAAAAGAAGTAAAAAGCACCCTTGAATAATTGAAACCCTTCTTCCAGATTACCTAATGTCAATTTATTTTCTGGCACTGCTTCTTCTATGTCTTCTTCTTTATTGTCTGGCACTTTTTCGAAACCACTCATCTCCATCAAGTTGTCTTCTGTTAATTCCTCTGGTGTGGTATCTATTAGTGCTTGACTTTCTCCAAAATTTGTATCTTGAAAAAAAGCAGTGTATAAGTGCACCAGCACAATTCAAACCTGTGTTGTTCAAGGATCAACTGTATGCCACCTTGATGACAACAACAACAATATTAATGATAATTGTTAGGGGCCATCGAGTCTGTTCAGACTCATAGTGACCCTATGTACAACAGAACAAAAAGCTGCCTGTCTGATCCTGTGCCATCTTCACAATCAGTGGTATGTTTGAGCCCATTGTCACAGCTGCTGTGTCAATCCATCTGGTTGAGGGTCTTCCCCCTTTGCACTGACCCTCTACTTTACCATGCATGATGTCCTTCTCCAGGGATTGGCCCCTCCTGATAACATATCCAAAGCATGTGAGACAAAGTTTTGTCATCCTTACTTATAAGGAGCATTCTGACTGTACTTCTTCCAAGACAAATGTATTTGTTCTTCTAGTAGTCCATGGCATATTCAATATTCTTTGTCACCACCATAATTCAAATGCATCAATTCTTCGTGGGTCTTCCTTATTCATTGTCCAGCTTTCACATGCATATGAGATGATTGAAAATACTAGAGTTTGGGTCCCACATATCTTAGTCCTCAAGGTGACATCTTTGTTTTTTAACACTTTCAAGAAATCTTTTGTGAACTTCTGGTAAGATGGTGGAATAGGCAGACAAGCTCCACTGACTCTCTTCATCCAAGAAAAGAGAAACCAATTGACAGAGATACAGATGGTAATCCTGGAGCCCTGAGCTTTGAAAGGAAGTATACAGAAGTGGATTAGGCACCAACTACTGGAAAAACCTGAATGAAAACAGTGAGTATGGAGAGACAGTCAGAGCAGTGGACAGTCAGCTACTCTGACAGGACCAACAGCCTGAATATTTCCAAGTGGTTTTGGGACCTGAGAATTGAGCTAAAGATCAGCCCTGGTTGCCAAAGGCTGCAGGGATAGCTGTGCTGGTGACCTATGACTAGAAAGGGAAACAGCAAGGAGGGAGACAACCTGAGCTGTGGACTTTTGGCTGTCCGGAGGGTGCAGCCATTTTGATTGTTTACATGTGGTGGCCATTTTGGCTATTTAAAGTGACCAAGGGTGCAGCCATTTTGAATGTTTATAAGCAGTGGACATTTTGGATTTTAAAGTGACCAAAAGCACAGCCATTTTGAATGTTTCCAAGTGGCAGCCATTTGGATTTTAAAGTGACAGCATTCTCATTCAGATTCCAGTGACTTAAGAATAGGCTGTCTTTGCCAAGGACAGCAGGGACATACAGGAGGCAGACAACAGGAAAGCAGACACTGAGTGTATAAGTGCTACCAAATAGCGAATAGAGGAGCACAGCATAGTACCTTGCTTATATAGATAATATGCAAAGAAAACAAAAATCGTGGGCAAGTCACTCCAACATACAATCACTAAATAAATATAAACATAAAAAGTCACAATGCCTTGGAGACAACAGAGCATCATGGTCCATACAAAGAAGCAAGATAAAGCAGGAGAAACAAGGGAGAAGGATACAGACGCAAAACACATCCCTGAGGAAGACGCAGCACTGGAACTCCCTGATAAGGAATTCAAAAGAATTATATTTAGGTACCTTCAACAAATTGAGAGATAGATCAAGGAAAACACTGACAAAATTGAGGAAAACACAGAGAAAACCTTAGAACAATTTTGAAAGACAATACAAGAACAATATGACAAAATAAATGAAAAATTAGAAAGATACAAAATCTACACCCAGAA
>NW_006921690.1:4486534-4487064 GCF_000298275.1 Orycteropus afer afer
CATAGTGATACTGCCTCGGAAACCCAAGGAGGGGTCGCTATGAGTCGGGGCCGACTCGACGGCACATAACAACAACAACAACAACAAAGTAATAGCTATGAAGGAAGTGATAACACGATTCATAAACAAAATGAGCTTAGCACAGCAAAATATATGGAACAAAGAAATCAACACCATGAAAAAGCACATAACAAAATGACAGCAACAAATTCATACTTGTTGATAATTACATATCTGACAAGAGACTTATCTCTAAAATTTATAGAGAACTCCAACACCTCAACAACAAAAAGATTAACAATCCAACTAAAAAATGGGCAGAAGACATGAATGGACACTTCACCAAAGAGGATATTCAGGTGGCCAGCAAATACATGATGAAATGTTCATGATCATTAGCTATTAGAGAGATGCAAATCAAAACAACAATGAGATACCATGACATGAGATATCATCTCACCCCAGCACTGTTCAACAAGACAGAAAATAGCAGATGCTGGTCAGGATGTGGAGAGATTGGGACTCTCATA
>NW_006921690.1:4487394-4491485 GCF_000298275.1 Orycteropus afer afer
AAAAAAAAAAAAGCATTGAGCCATATCATTTTAGTTTTGTGTATTTCACTGTACATAAATTATATTTCAATAAAATGCATTTTTTAAAAAAAGTCTTTTGTGGTAGATTTGCCCAATGCAATATGTCATTTATTTCTTGACTACTGCTTACACGGGCATTGAGTATGGATCCAAATAAAATGAAATTCTTGACAATTTCAATCTTTTCTCTGCTTTTCATGATGTTGCTTATTTGTCCAGTTGTAAGAATTTTGATTTTCTTTATGTTGTAGTGTACTCCATGCTAAAGGCTGTAGTCTTTGAGTTTCATCAGTAAATGCTTCATGTCATCTTCTTTTTCAGGAAGCAAAGTTGTATTATCTGCATATTGCAGGGTGTTAACAAGTCTTCCTCTAATCCTGAAGCCACATTCTTCTTCATATAGTGAAGTTTCTCCGATTGATTAAGTATGGTGAACGAATACAACCCTGACACACACCTTTCCTGATTTTAAATCACACAGTATTCTCTTGTTCTGTTTCAATGACTGCCTCTTGGTCTATGCACAGGTTCCTCATAAGCATAAGTAAGTGTTCTGGAGCACCCATTCTTCAAAATGCTATTCATAATTTGTTATGATTCACAGAATCAAATCCCTTTGCACAGTCAATAAAACACAGGCAAACATCTTTCTCTGTTCTCTGCTTTCAGCCAAGATCCATCTCATATCAGCAATGGTATCCCTTGTTTGATGTCCTGTTCTGAATCCAGCTTGAATTTCTGGCAGTTGCCTGTCAATGTACTACTGCAACTATTTAAAAATCATCTTCGGCAAAATTTTACTTGAGGGTGATATTGATGATATTATTTAATAATTTTCACATTCTTTTGGATCATCTTTCTTTGGGATGGGCACAAATATGATAATTACCATATATTAAATGCTTAGCATGTGGCAGGCACTGTGGTCAGCACTGTCATATAATCCTCTCATAAAAACTTGATGAAGCTTATGCCATTATGAAGTACATATCATACTTAGGAATCTTTACTACGGTCTGCAAGGTCCTTCTCCAACCTCATTACCATCCCCCTTCCCTTCCAGACACACTATGTTCTTGTTCTTCCATGTGAAGATCAGGAGGTTCAAGCCTCAGTGCCATCTTTCACTCTGCTCTCTTACCCTCCTTAATGAGAAGCTTGTAGATTATATAGATTATATAGTTCTCAGAGATCTGTCAAAAACACATTATTGGGATGGAGGTATTTGGCTATTACAAGGAACAGAGCAAGAGGGTCATTAACTCTCACCACTGGGGCCTTTTCAGCTGCCTGGGGTCGCCTTCTGCCCTCACTCCTGAGAAGAAGGTGTTGAATAAATGTTGGTTCGTCATGACCATCTAGGCCACACTGTCTGCCATGGAAGTTTAAAAAAGAAAAAAATATATATATTGGGTTTTCTCAAAAGCCCCTGGAGTAAGCATTGATAGTTTCTCTTAAATAAAGGAAACTATGTCTTGGTTTCCACCACTCATCTGTCAATTTGTCATACTTGTAGTCACTCATGTGTTGTTAATGTAGGAAGCTATACCACAGCTATTTCAAATACCATTAGGGTCACTCATAGTGGATAGGTTTCAGTGGAATTTCCAGACTAAGACAGACTGGGAAGAGCTGGATAACATCGCAAAGAATGGGAATTCCAAAACACTTAATTGTGCTCATAAGGTACTTGTGCATAGACTAAGGGGCAGTCTTTCAAATGGAACAAAGGCATACTGCATGGTTTAAAATCAGGAAAGGTGTGTGTCAGGATTGTATCCTTTCACCACACTTATTCAATCTGTATGCTGAGTGTATAATCTGAGTAGCTGGACTAGGATTGGAGGAAGACTCTTTAACAACAGGTGACATGCAGATTACACAACCTTGCTTGCTGAAAGTGAAGATGAAGCAATTACTAATGAAGATCAAAGACTACAGCCTTCAGCATGAATTGCACCTCAACATAAAGAAAATAAAATCCTTACAACTGGACCAATAAACAACATTATGATAAATGGAGAAAAAATTGAAGTTGTCAGGGATTTCATTTTCCTTGGATTCACAATGAATGCCCATGGAAGCAGAAGTCAAGAAATCAGATGACATATTGCACTGGAAAAATCTGCTGCAAATGACCGCTTTAAAGTGTTAAAAAGGAAAGATGTCACTTTGAAGACTAAGGTGCCCTTAGCCCAAGCCATGATGTTTTCGGTCGCCTCATATGCAGGTGAAAGCTGGACAATAAATAAGAAACACTGACAAAGAATTGATGCATTTGAATTGTAGTGTTAGCAAAGAATACTGAAAATACCATGGACTGCCAGAAGAACAAACAAATCTGTGTTGCAAGAAGTACAGCCAGAATGCTCCTAAGAAGCAAGAATGGCCAGATTGTTTCTTGTGTACTTTGCTCATGTTGTCTGAAGGGACTGGTGCCTGGAGAAGGATAACATGCTTGGTAGTAAAGTAGAGGGTCAGTGAAAAGGGGAAGAATTTCAACAAAATGAATTGACACAGTGACTGTGACAATGGGCTCAAGCATAGCAAGGATTGTGAGAACGGTGCAGGACTGGGCAGTTTTTTGTTTGTTGTACATAGAGATGCTATAAGTTGAAGCTGATTCTATGGCACCTAACAGCAACAACAGCAAGTCTTGGCTTAACATCAAGGTCATTGCTCATGTTCACAATTCTCACATTCATATGTTCATGTTCATGTTCATACATTCTTCTAAGAAAATGTTTTTATACCTCCATTTTTTGTCAGAAGGAGCTCTGATGGCATAGTTGTTAGTGCTCAGCTGCTAATCAAAAGGTCATAATTTCAAACCCACCAGGCACTCTATGGGAGAAAGATGTGGCAGTCTGCTTCCATAAGGAATTCAGCCTTGGAAACCCCATGGGGCAGTCCTACTCTGTCCTGTCATGGTCTATGGGTCAGAATCTACTCCATGGCAGTGAGTTTGTTTTGGTATTTTGTGTCAGGCACTGTGCTAAATGTTGTTTGGGATACAAAAATACAACAGACCCTTTCCCTTAAGGAACTTATAAATTAGTATGAAAGGTGACATATGAGCATATGTATGTAAAATCACTCACTGCTATCCAATCATTTCTGACTCACAACGACCTCTCCTTGGGTTTCCGAGGCGACCACTCTACAGAAATGGATTGCCCAGTCTTCCTTCTGAGGAGTGGCTGGTGGGTTTAAACCACCAGCCTTCTGGTTAGCATCAAAAGCCTTAGGTACTATGCCACCAGAGCTCCCATACGTAAAATATGAGGTAAGAATTTAGTTATCATAACCTATAATCATGCCCATGTGCAAGCATTCCATTGGGGCTAGACTCAGCTGCACACAACGGAAAATCCCAAAGTAGTAGTGGCTTAAATGAGAGAAACAATTTACTGCTTTCTCCTATAAAGATGGTCTAGAGGTAAGCAGATCTCTGATTTTGAGGTCTTTCAGAGATCCAGGCTCCGTCTGTCCTTCTGCTTAGCCACCTTAGAGTGTGACTTCTATTTTTAATATTCCAAGGTGGTGGCTGGACCACCAGATAGGCTGCTTGCATTCCAGGCAGCAGGAAGGAGAGAAGGAGGGAGGGTAAAAAATAGAGCACTTTCCAGCTGAGCCAATCCCCTTCAAGCAGCCTTCCCAGAAGTCCCAATTATGGTCCGACTTATATCTCATTGCCTGGCACATGTTCACTTGGTCTCAATTAACTGCAAGAGAAGCTGTAAACTGATTTTTTTTTAAAAAAGCTGATCTTCTGTCATACCAAGTGAGATTGGGATTCTATACTAAGGAATAAAGGGAGAATAGATATCGGAAGACACCTAGCAATCTCTACCACTGATGTTTGAAACACTTTTTAAGGGGAAAAATTGAAAATAATGGAAGTATCTACAAACACAATTGACTCAGCACATTATGGTTCACTAATATCGTGCATAGGGAGCTCTGGTAGTGTAATACCTAAGGCACTTGACTGCTAACCAGAAGGCTGGCAGTTCAAACCCACCAGCCACTCCTCGGAAGGAAGGTTGGGCAATCTACTTCTGTAGTGA
>NW_006921690.1:4491585-4499471 GCF_000298275.1 Orycteropus afer afer
AGGCACTTGACTGCTAACCAGAAGGCTGGCAGTTCAAACCCACCAGCCACTCCTCGGAAGGAAGGTTGGGCAATCTACTTCTGTAGTGATACCGCTTCAGAAACCCAAGGAGGGGTCGCTATGAGTCGGACCTGACTTGACGGCACATAACAACAGCAACAATATTGTGCATGTTTAAATATTATAGCTTAGAAGAATGTTGAATAACATGGTAGAATATTTATGAAAGTATGTTGAACAACAATAACAAAAATAATTACTACTGTTCTAAGAACACAGTAAGATAATGTATAAGAACCATTACTTGGAGGATCATTACTTGGTGATATAATAGAATTATGGTATTACGGTTATCTTAAAAAAAAGTCTTTATCATTTTGAGATACATTTATGAATGATATGATATTATGTCTGGAATTTGCTTTATAATAATCCACTGGAGGAGGAAAAACTGAGAGAGGAGCATAGATAAAACAAGAATGGCCATGTGAAGACAATTATTGATGCTGTGAATGGATAAATGGAGGTTGGAGACATTCTTTTCTTTTTTTATGCATATTTGAAATTTTCCATAATAAAAAGTTTTTTTTAAAAAAGATAAAGTATGAGTCACTTTACCTCTTCCTCATTTCTCAAATGGAATAATAATACGTAGCTCACAGAGTGGAGTGGAAATTAAAGGAGTACATGAAAATGCTTCGAGGTGAATAAAGGTCATTTGAAATTCCAGTTACTCCCATCAGGATGGGGCTGGCATGCAGCCAAGTTAGGGACAAAAGTCAGGTTAATCTGATTCTTCAGCCCTGGGTCTTTTGCCCTCTATCTTGCCTTCCCCTTGCTTCTCCCAGAGGTGCCTGGGACAGATAGAACCACCAGGAAAGTATATAGTAGTCAAGGAGGAGATAGGTTTCCATTCTTAGGTTGCTCACTTCTCTTACTCCACCCCAGGAGGTGCCAATCTTCTTGGCCTGTACAAAAAAACAAACACTGCCGTCGAAGCAGATTCAACTCATAGTGACCCCTCCTTGGGTTTCCAATGCAGTATCGCTACAGAAGGAGATTGCCCATTCTTCCTTCTGAGGAGTGGCTGGTGGGTTTGAACTGCCAGCCTTCTGGTTAGCAGTCAAATGGCTTAGACACTACGCCACCAGAGCTCCCTCTTGGCCTACGCATAGGGCCAATGCCACCACTCTGTGCACAGATGCTGGTCATATGACTGCAACAGGCTGGGTCACAGTCATGGTGCCCCCTAACTGGCTTTGATACTTCATGCAATTGACTCCCCTCTCAAGGCCTCAGTGTCCTTTCTGTCCAAGGGAAAGTTTGAATACATTGATTTCCAAGCTATGATTTTCTTTAGAATGTGATTCTTTGGTTCTGGGACTTTCTGCCCTTGATGTTTTCAGAAGATGAATGTTAACAATATTACTAACAACAACAGTCAACATTTATTCAGTGCCCACTATGAACCTGGCATAATGCTAAACACCTATATGCTTTAACTCATTTAATTCTTCCAACTATCTTTATGAAGCAGGCATTATCTCCTTTTTATGAATTAAAATGTAGACTCGGAGAGGATAAACAATTTGCTTAAAGTCACAGGACTGGTAAGTAGTAGAGCTGGGTTTTGAAGCTAGGAACTCTGGCTCTAGGGTGCAGTAGGAAGCAGAGAGAAATGGACTCATGGATTTAATTTCAGAAGGCTACATACATGGTATTTTTCCCACACTAAATCCTGGCATCCCTGACAAAGCCCTGGGACTCTGAAATTCATTGAAGAAGACCCTGGTATTTGTCTCAAGCAATGAGGACTCACTCCTGACAGCCATTGTGGAGATCAAAGGAAACAGACTTTCAATGACCCTTTTAGGCTAAGGAGACACTGCACTGATGGTCAGTTGGCTAGGACTAGTTTGGTCTTATGGGTTATTTACAGCTTGACATTTTTGACTCATCTGTGTTCATGGTATACCAGTTGTCAAATATTTTTCATATCAGCCTAGACAGAGAAAAGATACTCTTGTTTGTAAGAGATTGGGCAATATTCTCAGAAGGGTCTGGGGAGATTCTTAGAACCTGACAGACAGCTCTCTGGCTCCAGAAAACCAGGCTATGTGCTGAATGGTTCCTTCAAATCCCTGCACAGTCTCCATAGTCTGTAAATACAGCTAGATTGGCTGCTCTCATTTGGGTAAAATGGTAACAAAAACCACAGAGGCATTCTATAGCAGAAACATGTTTTGGCAGCCCAGCTTTGCCATTCCTTTCTTCAGTAACTGGATCTTGACGTTTCTTTGTGAGAGAAGCCCTCCCTCCCTACTTACGCTCCTGGTAAGACTGCCCATCAGGTACTTCTTCCTTCTGGGCCAAGGGAAGAGCATGAGACTCAGGGAGGCTTCTCACATGCTGTCTTGGAAAATGAATCTTGAGTAGAAAGACACAGGGGGAGAAAACAGTGCTGATACATCTCCCAAAGAGCATCTTTAAGAGAGCAACTCAATTTCTAATATTTCAGAGAGTTAAAAATAGAGAAGCAAGAGTGTCTGATCTCCTCTGACTTAATGAAAGGGAGAAAGAATCACAGTCAGCTTCCAGCCCAAGGCTGATTCCTATGAAGTGAAGGTCAGATACACCTCCTTTCTCCAACGTTTTTACCAATTCTGACACCAGCCATCCTTCCTATGGCATTCTCTATTTCTCTGTTGAGCTTGATAATTCACTGCAATGGCCACACATAACTCACAGACAGTACTGACAATTATAGGGTTTATTAGGGAAGTAAGAGTTTACAATTCAGTATCAGAAACAACTCAGGATACAGTTCTTCGATCGGGACAGCCTCTTCTCAGCCATGCCCACAGACAAGGCCTCTCTCTGGCCCTCAACCCCTGGGACTTCTTGGACCGGCCTGAATTCTGCCCTGCTCAGAAAAGTGTTACAAATCTTTTTAGCTCCAACAATAAGTGCTCAGAGACGTCCCACTCCACCAGTAAGCCTCAGTCTGAAGGCACTCAGCTCTCTCTTACTCTGTGGGTGGGTTGGAGAGCCTAGCTCTGCCAAGTGCCCAGAGGCATCCCATTCTACCAGCAAGCCTCCTACACAAAGGTGCTCAGCTCTCTTGTTCTCTTGCTCCAATGGGTCAGGAAGCCCACCGTGACATCTCCTGCTGGTTTCCTGGTTGCTTCTGCCACTATCATTTCTCTGCTGCTGCTTCTCTCCATCTCTCACTGTCTCTGGTGTTGTAGCTTTCCATCTCCTGGGTCTATCCCTATTCCAGGGACCGAGTCCAAAGGATACACTCTGCTCCTGTCTCCTCCTCTTGGAGGTAGTCAGGTCCCCCTTTTCTGCTTTCTAGTTTGGCCCATTTTAAGCCTAGAAAGATAGCAAAACTGACCAATCTCCTCATTAGGGTTCCATACACCTTATTTGCATGGTCTCAACCCCATAAAGATTCCATGCAATTTATTTGTATTATTAGCAAGTTGTCCAATCCCTTGGGGGCCATAAGCACCTTATCTGCATAGTCCCACCCAATCATTTGGTGGAAGTTCCAAGACCTTGGTGAGAAAGACCATACAAAAGCAATCAATTGCACTGCAGAGACTCAGCCATTTAGCCTCTTTCTTCAATTACATCCTGTAATGGGCCAATAATTTTATTTTCTGAAGGTATCCAGAATCAGTTTCTGTTGCCTATAACCAAAAAGAACCCTGACTCACACAAAGTTCAGTGTCAAATGCCAGTGCTTTTTCTTAGAAACGTTTAATACTAAAAGACAGACATTTCCTCCCTGGTCCAACCTCCCCCAACCAAGTCCTCTCTCCCATCTCCTCCCAGAGCTTCTCGGGCCAGGGCAGCAAGGGGCTCTTGTCAATGTGCTGAGCTTTACCTTGAGGGATGAGTGAGGACACCCTTTAAATTACCTATAAAACCCTTTGATTCACTCAGCGGAGGTTGCCATGGGCAATTTGCTAAGCTTATTGATTATTTTCTGTTTAAATTAAAGTTTGATGTCCTGGAACAGGCTGTGCAGTGCATGGAGTTAATGGAAAAGGTTGAGATCCAGGGGAGAGACACTCGCTGGGGAAATGGAGGGTATTCAAGGGGAAAACAGGGAGTCTATGAAGAGGAGATTGTCAGTGCCAAGTTGTAGTAAATATGATGGCAATAAAGAAGATAGAGAATGGAATTCTTTTGAGGAGAGGGGTAGCTTCCTGGATGTTTAAAGCCTCAGGGAGACAGTGGAAAAAAAATGTATTTGTTCCACAAATATTTGTTGAGTGTTTATTTTATACCAGGCACTGTGCTGGACACTAGGGAAAAATTGTGAACGATGTATGATTCTTGTCTCAGTGCTCTAAATCAGTGGTTCTCAAAGTGTGCTCCCTGGAGCAGCAGCAGCCCCAGTCTGGGAGCTTCGTAGACATGCAAAATCCCAGAATCCCCACCCCAAAACTGCTGAATCCAAAATTCTGGACTTGGGGCCCAGCTTTGTTTAACAAGCCCTCCAGATGGATGCTACAGTTTGAGAACCACTGCTCTCCATCCTTAAGCTTCTAAGCAGCTAGTTTTACGGCTCTTCACACCAACTGCTCTGATTTGCATCGCTGTTGTTATCAGCAACATTTGTTGAGTATTTATCATTGCCAGGTATTATACTAAACATGGTATATGTGGGTTATCACTTGACTGCTAACCAGAAGGCTGGAGGTTCAAACCCACCAGCCACTCCTCGGAAAGAAGATGGGGCAATCTACTTCCGTAGTGATACTGCCTGGGAAAACCAAGGAGGGGTCTCTATGAGTCAGGTCCAACTCCACGGCACATAACAATAACAACAACTTACTTCATACCCCCAAGCTTTTTAACAGAAGATGAAATACAGGCACAGAGAGCTTAAATAAGTTTACCCAGAGTTATATTAAAAGTAAGGAATCTTGGTGGTTCAATGGTTAACTGCTCAGCTGCTTACCAAAAAGTTGGTGGTTCAAACCTACCCAGCAGCTCTGTGGGAGAAAAGAACTGGCAATGCTCCCATAATGATTAAAACCTAGAAAACCCTATGGGGCAGTTCTACTCTGTCACTTAGGGTTGCTATGAGTTGAAAATCCACTCAAAAACACCCAGCAACAACCACAACATATTAGAAGTAAGAGGAGCGGACAAATTAGAACATAATAATAGCTTAATCAGGCTAGTACTCCTGTTTCCCAAAAGCCAAACTCCCACAAGTTCCAAGACTCAGTCTGCCCTGGTCAAAGCTGATCTTCAGATAGAGGGAGAGCCATGGTTTTCCCCCGGAGGAACTGTATCATGATGGTAGTGTTTTAGGTTGGGTTTGGGATGTTTGAGGAAGAAGAGAAAAGAAAAGAATAGGAATGTATATTGGACTGAAAAGGAGGCAAAGAGCACATGATCTACAAGGAGAAGCCAGGTTAACAGACCCACCGACACATCTTAAACCACTGCTACTGAGTTGATTCTGATACACAGCAACCGTATAGGATAGAGTAGAACTGCCCTACGGGGTTTCCAAGGCTGTAAATCTTACGGAAGCAGACTGCCTCACCTTTCTCTCATGCAGTGACTGGTGGGTTCGAACTGCCAACCTCTTGGTTACTAGCTAAATGCTTTAACTACTACATACCTGAGCTCCTAATCCTCATCTTATGGAAGATGGAGATTTCAATTCACCATGTACCAAGTCAGTCTGGGAAAATCTTACCAGCTGCATAAAAAATGGAGGAATGCAAGTCATGATGCCTACATTTAAGCCTTTATCTAGTACACTTGTTGTTATTAGGTGTTATTGAGTCGATTTTGATTCATAGTGACCCCACTGTGACAGAATAGAAAAAAAGCCCCACAGAGTTTTCTAGGCTGTAATCTTTATAGGAGCAGATCGCCAGCCTTTCTCCCACAGAGAGGCACTGGGTGGGTTCAAGCTGCCAATCTTTCAATACCAGCTGAACACTTAACCATTGTGCCACCAGGGCTCCCCTGTAGCTCTTCCACTTACTGTGTAAATTAGTTCTTACGGCTGCTGTAACAAATGACCACAAACCTAGTGGCTTGAACAATACAAATTTATTCTTTTACAGGTCTAGAGGTCAGGAGTCTAAAACCAAGGTATTGGAAGGATTGCATTTCTGCTGGAATCTTCAGGGAACAATCCATGTACTTACCTTTTCCAGCTTCAAGAGGCTACTTTTACATTCCTTGGTTCTCCTGCATGCCTTACACCCCCTTCCTCCACCTTCAAAGTGAGTAGCATTGGCTTTCTTCTCTGGCCTCTGCTTGCTTACTTTCTTACATCTTCTCTCTCTGACTCTGAGCTGCTTGCCTCCCTAATTTATAAGGATTGTTGTGATCACATTTGATAATCCAGAATGATTTTTCCATCTCAGGACACTTAACTTCATCACACCAACAAAACCTCCCTTTCTATATCAGGTACCATATGGGGATGTAGACATCTTGGAGAGCCATTATTCTGTTTACCACACATACTATGAACTTCAGAAAGTGATCTATCTTTCTGAGAGCTTCAATTTCTCTCATAAACTGGGATTGTAATACTACACAGTCCTAATCTGATAGAACTATGTTGTTGAAGTAAGTGCGTATGTCACTTCAATCACAGATGTAAAGCATTACTATTGCCTTAGTTTTTTTCATCTGACAAATGGGAATAAGAGCAGTGTTTCTTCTTCATTCCATTAAAAAAATATGTATGGCTTATCCACCATGTACCCTGTCATGTTCGTGTTAAATTGAAAAGAATTTGACAGTGTCTGCTACAGAAATTTAAAAAAAAAAAAGTAGTTGCAAGTAGTTGTGTAAGTTAGTTAGAATTTAGAGCCTTAAATATGTGTCAGCAACAGACAAAGATGAGGCCAATTCTCTTGAGGAACCTTCTGATGACTCATGCCATCATGCAATGTTTAGAAGAGAAGCAATAAGCTGAGGTCCCAAGATGCTGTGGTGATCATGAGTTTAAGAGCTTATCCATTGAGCTAACTAAGGTCAAAATGGACCTCCAGCATTCCCCATGGTGGGCACCAGGGTTCGGGAGTCATAAGCTCACCAGAGGCTGTTTTTGCCACTCCTCTGGAACTGTATTTGTTGATGATCAGGGGAACAAAAGCAGCATCCCAGTCACCAAAAGAGAGACATTAAAGTTGATTAAGTGAGTGGGCCAATTAGCATCTGGCTCCATGCAGTGTGGAGTTAATTAGCCTCTACAAAACAACAACAGCTGCTTTAATGGTGGGGCAGGAGGCCCAGCAGAGAGGAGCCCTGGGAAGAGAAGTGATAGGGCTAGTGCTTAATAACTTGGCTACAATGGGCCCTGCCCCACTAAAAATGTAGAACAAAGCCCTGGGCAAACTTCCCTGCATGCTTCAGACAGTGCATGGGGCAGAGACCAGACCCTTCCAGGATCATCCTCTTAGGGGCAGGCCAAACTCAGACCTCAGGCTTCAGTTTCTTTGAGACTGTTCAGCACAACTTAGTTACATTTAACAATTGCTAACCTACATCCTGACCCTCAGTGTTTTCCTTATTACACAAATAATACATGCTTATTGGGGAACATTTGGAAAGTACAGAAAAACACAGAGGAAAAAAATAGTCCTCCTATTCTAAAATAGACACTTTTTTTTTTATTCATTAACCTACTAACTGCCAATGTGTGTTTAGATAAGACACACAACAATTTATTCTCCATTCGCTCATACAAATACACACATTATTTTACAAATTGGACTCACTGTCTATGGTCTTTAATAAACTACTTTTTTAGCAATATGTCATGAACATTTTCCCCATCTCTGTAAAATATTCTAACTACTTAACTTCTATAATTCCACTACTTATACTGT
>NW_006921690.1:4506956-4507571 GCF_000298275.1 Orycteropus afer afer
CAGCCTGGCTTTTGGGACTGTAAGAACATTGGGAAGGTTTCAGAGCCTTCACTTCCCTGCTGTAAACTTGATCTTGACAGTTGACATCGACAAAGATTGACTTAATAAAGATGCTCCATTTCCCAGAGGATGTTTTTCCAATTAGTGCAAAAAGGAAGTTCCAGCTGTGATGAATGGGGGCGGGGGAGTTTGAAATGCAGTGATTATTAGTAACAATCAATCAAACAACCTCATAGGACAATGGAGAAAAAGCCAGCTCTGAAGGATGCTACGCAGAACAAGGATGCTGGTAACAAGAGGCAGTGTGGCTCAACCACAATGTGGCCAGGCCCCTGAGACAGCAAGGGATTTTGTAACTAGGTTTTACTGCCTGCAGTAAAAATCCTGCCAAAACTCATTCAGGAACGTGAGGGGAGACATGTATTCATTATTATGCCCCTAGCAGCTATCACAGGAAACCATCTGGGCTCAGTTGGCCTATAAATTTTCAACTTGCAGTTGGGTGGGCTACAGGGAACTGGCCAAGCAGGAAGTCAAGGTGTGAAATGAATCTGGCAGGTTCCACACACAGGGCTAGCTGAGAAAGTTACCATTCCTGGAATTTTTTTTTTTTTT
>NW_006921690.1:4509456-4510512 GCF_000298275.1 Orycteropus afer afer
AAAAAAAAAGAAAAGAAAGAAAAATAGCTGGAGAGCTTGTTAAAATGCAGATTCATGGCCATTGCCCCTAGAGATTCTGATTCAGTAAGTCTAGGGTAGGTACCATAAATATGTATTTCCAACAAATTCCTAAATGATAAGATGCTGCTGAACCCTGGACCACCCCATAAGCCACACTGCTCCAGAGCAGGGGTTGGAAAACAATAGCTATGGGCCAAATCTGGCACACCACCAGTTTTTGTATAGTCCATGAGCTAAGACCACCACTCATCTGTCAGTTTGTCAGATGGTGGTGGCTTTTTTGTTGCTGTGAGGCTGGAGGCTATGCCACCGGTATTTCAAGCAACAGCAGGTTCATCAATGGTGAACAGGTTTCAGCGGAGCTTTCAGACTGAGACAGACTTGGAAGATGGAAAAGGCCATCAACTTCTCAAAGTATTGGGCAGTGAAAAGCTTATGAATAGCAGTGAAACACTGTCTGATATATCACTGGAAAACTTTACGAATAGCACTGAAATGTTGTCTGATACAGTGCCGGGAGATGAGCCCTTCAGGCCAGAAGGCACTCACAATACAACTGAGGAAGAGCTGCCTCCTCAAAGTAGAGCTGACCTTAATGATGTGGATGGAGTAAAGCTTTTGGGACCTCCATTTGCTGATGTGGCATGACTCAAAATGAGAAAAAACAGCTGCAAACATCCATTAATAATTGGAACATGGAATGCACAAAGTATGAATGTAGGAAAATTGGAAGTCATCAAAAAATGAAATGGAATGCATAAAGATCAATACCCTGGGCATTAGTGAGCTGAAATGGACTGGTTTTAGACATTTTGAATCAGACAACAATATGATCTACTATGCTGAGAATGCCAAATTGTAGAGGCATTCATTATTACAAAGAATGTTTCAGGATCTATCTCGAAGTACAATGCTGTCTTAATGCTGTGATAGGATAATATCCATACTCCTCCAAGGAGACCAATTAATACTACTATTATTCAAATTTATGCATCAACCACCAAAGCCAAAGAATGGGAAATTGAAGATTTTTAC
>NW_006921690.1:4512807-4514021 GCF_000298275.1 Orycteropus afer afer
AACAGAAGATTTCAAAGAGTAGCTTGAGAAGGCAAAGTCAATTATTATAACGAAATGTGCAAAGATCTGGAGTTAGAAAACCGAAAGGGAAGAACATGTTCAGCATTTCTCAAGCTGAAAGAATTGAAGAAAAACGTCAAGGCTCAAGTTGATATTGAAAGATTCTATGGACAAAATATTGACTGGCACTGGAAACATCAAAAGAAGATGGAAGGAATACACAGAGTCACTATACCAAAAAGAATTGTTTGATGTTCATCCATTTCAGGAGGTAGCATATGATCAAGAACCAATGGTATTGAATGAAGAAGTCAAAACTGCACTGAAGGAGTTGGTGAAGAACAAGGCTCCAGGAATTGATGGAATACCCATTGAGATGTTTCAACAAATGGATGCCCCGCTGGAGGCACTCACTCGGTTGTGCCAAGAAATTTGGAAGACAGCTACCTGGCCAACTGACTGGAAGAGATCCATATGTGTACACATTCCAAAGAAAGGTGATCCCATGGAATGTGGAAATTACTATAGAACAATGTCATTAATATCACACTCAAGTAAAATCTTGCTGAAGATAAGTCAAAAACGGTTGCAGCAGTATATTGACAGAGAACTGCCTGAAATGCAAACTGGATTCATAACAGGACATGGAATGAGGGATATCATTGCTGATGTCAGATGGATCTTGGCTGTAAGCAAAGAATACCAGAAAAATGTTTACTTGTGTTTTATTAACTATGCAAAAGCATTAAATTATGTAGATCATAACAAACTATGGATAACATTGAGAAAAATGGGAATTCCAGAACACTTAATTGTGCTCATGAGGAACCTGTACATAGACCAGGAGGCTGTTGTCCAAACAGAACAAGGGGATACTGCATAGTTTAAAATCAGGAAGGGAGTGCAGCAGTGTTGTATCATTTCACCATACTTATTCAATTTGTATGCTGAGCAAATAGTCCAAGAAACTGGACTATATGAAGAAGAATGTGGCATCAGGATTGGAGGAAGACTCGTTAACAACTTGTGATATGCAGATGACACAATTTTGCTTGCTGAGAGTGAAGATGACTTGAAGCACTTACTGATGAAGATTAGACTACAGTCTGCAGTATGGGTTACATCTCAACATAAAGAAAATTAAACTTCTCACAACTGGTCCAATAAGCAGCATCACAATAAATGGAGAAAAGATGGAAGTTGTCAAAGACTTC
>NW_006921690.1:4515221-4516603 GCF_000298275.1 Orycteropus afer afer
TTTGGGGGGCATTGAGTGTGCAGTGATCTTTTGTTGGGGTTTTAATTATTTGCATTTCTATGATTAATAATAGATCTTAAGCATATTTTCAAGTGTTTACTGGTCATTCAGACTTCCACTTCAAGAAATGTCTGTAAAAATCGTTTGCCCCTTTTTCTTTTAGGTTATCTATCCTTTTTTCTACATATTCTAGATACATCCCTTTGTTATTTATACATGTTGCAATTATCTTCTCCTAGTCAAGGGTTTACCTTTTCTCTTGTGATGTATCTTTTGATGATTAGTTTTTGATGTTAATGTAGTCAAATTTATCAAACTTCTTTGTGTGATGCTTAAGAAATCTTTCCTTGAACTCGTGAAGACATTATTCTATATTATCTTTTAAAGTTTTATTATGTTATGTTTCACATTTAGGTCTTAGTATAGTTGAAATTGACTTCTTGTGCATAGTGTGAGGTAGGGGTCCAATCCCATTTTATGGATACTCAATTTTCTCAACACCATTTATTTAAAGAATGCACTTCCTCTACTGCTCTGCAGGGTACTTTTGCCATAAAGCAAATTCCACCCATGTGTGCATCTGTCTCTGGCCTCTCTGTTCTACTTTCTAGGTCTATTGGTCCATACTAGTGCTAATACCACATAGACTTAATTACTATCACTTATATGTATTGAAGGACCCTTTGGTGCCATAGTGCCTAAGGCATTTGACGGCTAACCAGAAGGCTGGTGGTTCAAACCCACCAGCCGTCCTTGGAAGGAAGATTGGGCAATCTACTTCCGTAGGGATACCACCTCAGAAACCCAAGGAAGGGTTGCTATGAGTCGGATGCGACTCAACGGCAGTGAGTTTGGTTTTTTGGTTTGGTTATGTATTGAAGTGTAGTAAATCTTCTCACCTTTTTCTTTTCTTTTTCAACAGTGTTTTTAGCTATTTTGGGCCCTGGATGATTTTTTTCTCTTAATTTTTCCACAAAGAATATGAAGTTGATTGGCAGTAAAAAGTCACTCCTAACTGACAGCAGGGTTAATTCATACAACTTCTTAACACAACTTATACTTTAACCCAGTAATTCTGTTTCTGGGAATCTATCTCAAAGAAATATCCAAAATCAAAATTCAAAACAGGGAAAGGGGGTTTGACTCAATGGATACTCACATCCACTTTTTGTCAGAGACACCATGCTGGAGATACTATGATGAGGAAACCCACTGCTATTTTTCAGAAGCTTCAAGTTTAGTTAGCGGACATAGCCATAGAAACAGATCATTTCAATCCAATGTGGTAAATGCTCAGATAGAAGTATATATAAATACCATACACACAGAGATGTTCATCTCAGCATTATTTTTAATAGGGGGAAATTAGAAACAACATAAAT
>NW_006921690.1:4517432-4523783 GCF_000298275.1 Orycteropus afer afer
CTGGAAATAATTTTAAAATGCTTGCAGCAGCACATCAACAAGGCACTGCCAGAAATTCAAGCTGGATTCAGCAGAGGACATGGAATGAGAGATATCACTGCTAATGTCAGATGGATCTTGGCTGAAAGCAGAGAATATGAGAAAGATGTTTACCTATGCTTTATTGACCATGCAAAGGCATTTGACTGTGTGGATCAGAACAAATTATGGATAATATTGTGAAAAATGAGAATTCCAGCACACTTAATTATGCTCATGAGGAACCTGTACATAGACTAAGAAGTTATTGCTTTAACAGAACAAAGGGATACTGCATGGTTTAAAATCAGGGTTGTATCTTTTCACCATACTTATTCAACCTGTATCCTGAGTAAATAATCTCAGAAGTTGGACTATATGAAGAAGAATGTGGCATCAGGATTGGAGAAAGACTCTATAACAACCTGTGATATGCAGAAAATACAACTTTGCTTGTGAAACTTTGAAAGTGAAGAAGACTTGAAGCACTTACTGATGAAGATCAAAGACTACAGCCCCCCACATGGATTATGCCTCAACATAAGGAAAACAAAAATCCTCACCACTGGACCAGTAAACAACATCATGATAAATGGAGAGAAGATTGAAGTTGTCAAGGATTTCATTTTACTTGGATCCACAATCAATGCCATGGAAGCAGCAGTCAAGAAATCAAACAACATACTGCATTGAGCAAATCTGCTGTAAAAGACCTCTTTAAAGTATCAAAGAGCAAAGATGTCACTTTGAAGACTAAGGTGCACCTGACCCAAGCCAAGGTATTTTCAAAAGCTGAACAATGAATAAGGAAGACCAAAGAAGAATTGATGCATTTGAAATATGTTGTTGGCAAAGAATATTGAATATACCATGGACTTCCACAAGAATGAACAAATCTGTCTTGTAAGAACAACCAGAATGTTTCTTAGAAGTGAGAATGGTCAGACGTCGTCTCTGGTACTTTGGTCATGTTATTGAAAGAGAAAAGTCCCTGGAGAAGGACATTCATGCTTGGTAAAGTAGAGGGTCAGTGAAAAAGGGGAGGACCTTCAATGAGATGGATTGACACAGTGGCTGCATTATTGGGCTCAAGCATAGCAGTGATTGTGAAGATGGTGCAGGAACAGGCAGCGTTTCATTCTCTCGTACATAGGGTTGATATGAGGTGACATCTACCTAATAACATCATCACTGACTTTTCTCAAGAACTTTCCATGTGCCATGCAGAACACTGAATGATTTACACATGTGATTTCATTTAATTCTCTTAATTTATGGGATGGGTGTTTTTAGGTTACTATCTCCTCCTGAGTAAAATGGGGACAAGGAGGCTAAGAAAGGTGGAAGAACTTGTCCCAACTCATCTAGCAAGAGGCAGAGTAAAACATAGACCTGCATCCCCAGACAGCATTTGCACCTTACCCAGACTGCTTCTACTTGCTCCAAAATCATGGCGTCTTTCAGAGGCAATCCAATTCAAGGATGGTTAAAGAATGGTTGGCTCTGCTTAGAAGGAGAGAGACAGTGGTGGCTCAGTGGTAGAATTCTTGCCTTCCATGTGGGAGACCAGAGTTCAATTCCCAGCGAACGCACCTCATATATAACCACCACTCATCTTGTCAATGGAGGCTTGCATGTTGCTATGATGCTGAACAGGCCTTAGAGGAGCTTTCAGAATAATATCAGGAAGAAAAGCCTAGCAATCTACTTCTGAAAGTCAGCCAGTGAAAACCTTATGGAGCACAAGGAACTGCCTGATCTGCCACTGGTCATGGGGATGGTGAGGCTGGGTAGTGTGTCAGTCCACTGAACAACCACTGCCTAGAAGAAAATAGATCATCAGCCTTAATGACCCCTGCAGCCTGGTGACTCTGATTCTCAATCTCAGTTCACACTAACTAGCTGTGTGATCTTCGATAGTGACCTAACCCCTCTGAGCCCCAGCTTATTCTTCTATAAAACACAATAAATAGAGCCCATCTTGTAGGTTGTTGGGTTGATTAATGAGATAATATATACCTAGCATCTGACAAAAAATAGGCACTTGTTAATTTATTTCCCTCCACCCAAGGACACAGGAAACTTTAAAAAGCCCTGGCCTTTCCCTGTCACTCGGCTTCTGGTTATTGTCCTGGGTGTAATGGGGTGGAAAACTCTATACACGGCTCCCTCTGACAGTGGATTTCTAATCTCAGAAAACTTAATGGTTTTTGTCAACCTGATTGTCCAGTGAGAGAGGATTAGGAGAATGACTTCCCTTGTCACAGGAAACTTGACTGGCTTCACAGCATTTTTCCTGGTGCCAGTGGGAGGCATGATCGATACAACACAGACCTAAATACTTACCTATGGTTAGGGCCTGAGGACAAAGGTTGTAAGTTCCATTTAAGCACCTTCAGCCATTTCCAAGTCGACCCAGGCGTGATGTGCATTAAGCAGGTCAGGCTGATAACCCAGAGCTTCGCAGTCTGAGGGGCAAACCAGAAATTCAGCAGTTGCTTTCTCCTGGCCAGCGATGCAGAGGCCCCTCTGGCTCTGGGGTGGAGCTGAGTCTTCTTCTCTGCTCCAGTCTTCCCGTCTGCAGAAGGGAGGCTAATTATTTACCGTCTGTGCTGTGTGCCTTGCTTTTTCTGTATCAAGACTTCCCATACACAGTGCACCACGGCCAAGAATGGGTGGGGACTACAAATGGAAACTTGGTTCCAAATCCACCTAGTCATTGTCAGGCTATGGCCTGGAGGCCTCATGTTGCTTTGGGCAATTCTAGTACCACATTATACTCCGGTAGCAGATGGCACGGAGAAGCAGACCTCAGCAGGGAGGTGTCCACCAGAAAGTAGTCATGTTGGGAGCTTCCTGCCATGTCCAGAGAAACTCACTCAGTCCTGGAGAGCAAAACAAAGCTTATTTTATTTGAGGAACTTAAAATTATGTTGCTTACTTGAGGAAGTTGCCCCCGGCCTTTCAGTTGTGGTCAGGTCCCCTGTAATTTCCTTCATGACATGAATCCTAATTGGAAATAAATCACTATCTACACTCACTAGAATGTAAACACTATGAAGGCAAGAGTGTTTGCCTGTTTTGTTTACTGCTGATCTTCAGTGCCTAGAACCATTTCTGGCACATAATAGATGCTTAATAATATTTGTTGTATATACCAAAAGAGCCAAACTCACAGCCATCAAGTCAGTCCCGATTCATGGAAGTAGATGCCCAATCTACCATGGAAGTAGATTGCCCAATCCTCCTTCCAAGAAGTGGCTGGTGGGTTTGAACTGCCAGCCGTCTGGTTAGCAGTCAAATACCTTATGCACTATGCCACCAGAGCTCCTATGTTGTTGTTGTTGTTGTTTGCCGTCGAGTTGGCCCCAACTCATAGCGACCCTTCCTTGGGTTTCCGAGGCAGTAATCACTACGGAAGTAGGATTGCCCAACCTTCCTTCCGAGGAGTGGCTGGTGGGTTTGAACTGCCAGCCTTCTGGTGAGCAGTCAAGTGCCTTTAGGCACTATGCTACCAGAGCTCTCAGACCTCCTATAGTAGTTAATAAATCTATATGATTACTTGTGTGTGAACTATCTCTTCTAGTTGACTAGACACTCCATGAAACAAGGAACAGTGTCTACCTTATTCACCATGTATCCTTAGAAATTATAACAGTGGTTGGCATACAGTATACCACCCAACACCATTTGCCATCAAGAGAATTCCAATTCATGGTAAGCCTATGGGTGGTGCAAGTATTTAACGTGCTCAGCTGCTAATTGAAAGGCTGGAGGTTCAAGTCCACTCAGAAGCCCCTTGGAAGAAAGGCTGGGTGACCTACTTCTGAAAAAAATCAGCCACTGCAAACACTGTGGAGCACAGTTCTATTCGGAACCATGGCACACAGTAGGCCCTCAATAAACAATAAAGAAATAGAAAAGAAGGTACAGTTTTTTATGCTGACTTAATTTAAAATTAAAACTCACTGCCGTCGAGTCAGATTCAACTCATAGCGTCAGCGTCCCCTCCTTGGGTTTCCAAGGCAGTATCACTATGGAAGTAGATTGTCTAACCTTCCTTCCAAGGAGTAGGCTCGTGGGTTTGAACCACCAGACTTCTGGTTAGCAGTCAAATGCCTTAGTTACTGTGCTAAATTTTAATTATTAAAGTCATTAAACCACAAAAAGTTATAGACACAGTGGCTGCAACGATGCGCTCAGGTATGGCAAGGATCATGAGGCTGGCACAAGACTGGTCAGTGTTTCGTTCTGCTGTGCATATGGTCGCTGTGAGTCGGAGACAACTCGACAGCACCTAGCAACAACAACAGCATGGTTAGTTTAGGAAAAAGAATGAAGTGAAAGATACATCTTTCATTAATATCACTACTGTCATACAGCTACTTTCATTGTTTTGATGTTTTTCTTTCAGAGTTTTTAATGTATTTTGTGCATAATTTTAATTGGGTTATTTTAAGCACACACACACAGACACACACCAACAACGTCCAGATGGCAAGGAGTTCTATGAATTTAAGAGCAGGAAGGGAGGCCTGGATGAGTAGTGTCTTTCTTATTGGTATAATTAATTGTTGGTCCTACAATGGGATTGACAGCCTCATGGGAACTGCTAGTGAGAAGCTTGCTCTCCAGAGGTTCACCCCTGGGGTCAGGGCAAATCTGGCTATGGAAAAAATTTGCAGTTAGAAATATTCCACAGGAAAATGCTTTATTTTTAAGCTCACAAATCAGGGACACTTGCCATGACCACTGCTAACCATGACAATTATATACACAGCAGTGGACTTAGTGGCTCAGAGTACATTTATGAGTGTTTTTCATTTGGATCATTGTGTGGAAATCAACCCAGTTTCTATTTTTAGCCCCTAGTGAGGCAATGCCAACAAATAGTGATTTCTCCTGTAATTATAGAAGTGAGGAAAACACTATATAATTCTTAAAACGAATCAAAACCTTTTTCTGATATATTCAAAATATGCTTCTAAATAGTTTGAAGAAAAGCTTTCTGTAGGAAGCAGTCTATCATAATAGAAAGCTTCTTGGCTTATGAGGAGAAAAATTCACGCAAATAGTGGGCATTAAGTTGAGTAGGCAAATTACTCATCTTTTGCTAGGGTACTGTTTTGGAGGCTGGAGACAGACTCTGGAAAAGAGGTACATCTTGATTTTGATCTTTTGTATTTTGTCTAGTTTTCCTGTTTCTGACCTGAAATAGAATACAGGAGTAAAGGGTGGGGATAGGGGATAGGGGAGTTATCTGAGATCAACAAGACAACAATCCTTCAGGAGATGGTTTAGCAGAAGGCAGACAAACTGGGTGCTAGTTCTAGTTCTAAGCCCACCTTCATGCGTGAACCCAGTCACCTTACTGAGTCTGGGGATGATGACAACCTAGCGCAGTTTTTTTACTTTTTTTTCAAGATTTTACTGTGTTTCAGGTGAAAGCTTACATAGTAAATTAGTTTTCCATTCAATTATTCATACACAAATTGTTCTGTAACATTGATTGCAATCTCCCCAGTGTGTCACCTCTCTCCTCATTTTGTCCCTGGGTTCCTTATTTCCATTCTTCTGGTTTCCCTGTCTCTTTCTGCCTTCTCATCTTTGGTTGTAGGCAAATGTTGTCCTTTTGGTCTCAAATAGTTGATTGTTCTAAGGAGCACTTTCTTTATGGGTGTTATTGTTCATGTTATTGTTTATTTTATAGGCCAACCTATTATTTGGTCCCTTTATTATTTCTATTGTACACAGGGTTGTTATGGGTTGAGACCAACATGATAGCACCTACCAACAACAACATTATTTGGCTGAGAGTTGGCCTCTGGGAACGTCTTGAGTTTTAAATTAGAAGGTGTCTTAGAATAATAGTCTTGGAGGTTCCTCCAGTCTCTTTCAAACCAGTAATTCTGATCTTTTTTTTTTCTATTTTGTTCTACATTTGTAACAGGAGCTTCTATTATGGTCCTAGTCAGAGCAGTCAGTAGTGGTAGCCAGGCACCATCTAGTTCTTCTGGTCTTAGGTGAGAGAAAGCTGTGGTTCATGTAGGCCATTAGTCCTTTGGACTAATTGCTTCCTTGAGCTTTTGGTTTTCCTCATTCTCCTTTGGTCCAGAGGGAAGAGAACAACAGATGCTTCTCAGATGGTCACTTGCAAGCGTTTAAGACCTCAGATGCTATGTACCAGACTAGGATGTAGAACATTATCTTTTTGAACTGTGTTTTGCCAGTTGATCTAGATATCCCCCAAGACTATGGTCCTTAGCCTTCAAGTCTGGTAGTTCAGTCCCAATGTCTAAGTAGTTTTTATAATTGTGCCCCCTATGTACTTTA